>NC_133204.1:35534195-35834195 GCF_958299795.1 Porites lutea
TTGTTCGTTTTTCGCGATTGTAAATAAATAGCGAAATTAAAGACCTGAGAATCAAAAATCCCCTGGAAATTTAATGCCCTTCTTTGGTATTTTCCTGTTTAAATCGCGAAATTAAGTACCCACGAAATTAACCACCAATAAGTAAGCTAGGGTATTTATTTGTTTTATGACCAAAACAAGACTTTTGAAAAAGTTCATTTGGGCTGGTTGCATGCCAAACTAAAACGAGAAAAACTTGAACACAAGGCAAAAGAAGACTAAGATACTCATACAGGGAAACTTCTGCCTTTTAAGCCTTCCTTTATAAGCCTTTTCTTCTCTCCAGGTCTGTTTGGTTTAACTAAAAAATCCAAAACGAGGAAAAAGAAAGGGGAAGCTCTATCACCGCAAGCAACGTCAGACCAAACTGATTTGCTTCCATTGGAAGCGAATACCCATGATGCAGGTGATGTATAATTGGGTCAAATATTTTTGGGGGCTGAATATTAAAAGTGTTATCGTTTTTGTCAATAGAGATAGAGATAGATAGTTTTTTATTTTTTTAATTTTTAAAATTTTTAAAATTTTTAAAACTAAACTAGTGAGCAGCACTCTGCGAACTCTTGCTGTAAAACTTGTTTATTCTCCTACGCGTTTCGTCTAACTAACGTAGACTTCTTCAGGGAGTTTTACAATCAAACACTAAACGCCTGTATTTAAGCCATAATATGACTAAAAATAATGATGGTCGCAAACATTGAAGGTTTGGCCGGATTTACGAAAAGGAACAGGCGCAGCTGTGAAATTTTTTACGCAAGGCGTAAGAATACTTTGGGGCCACGGTTTTAGCTAAAACCGTGGCCCCAAAGTATTCTTACGCCTTGCGTAAAAAATTTCACAGCTGCGCCTGTTCCTTTTCGTAAATCCGGCCAAACCTTCAATGTTTGCGACCATCATTATTTTTAGTCATATTATGGCTTAAATACAGGCGTTTAGTGTTTGATTGTAAAACTCCCTGAAGAAGTCTACGTTAGTTAGACGAAACGCGTAGGAGAATAAACAAGTTTTACAGCAAGAGTTCGCAGAGTGCTGCTCACTAGTTTAGTTTTAAAAATTTAAAAATTTTAAAAATTTTAAAAATTAAAAAAAAAAAAAAAAATAGATAGATAGATAGGTAGATAGATAGATAGATAGATAGATAGATAGATAGATAGATAGATAGATAGATAGATAGTTCCTTGATAATCAAATTGCAATCTAGAGTTTCAATTAGATATAAAAATAAGGGAGAAGGCCGTGGAGCTTATTCTCCTCGTTCTGTACGACTTTCTTAAACAGTTTGTTTGTAAGTTACTGGCAGCGTTCATTCAGCTAGCTCAGCTCGTGTCAAATGCAAATCCATGATCAAAAGTTTAGTTTTCTTCGTTACTAGAACCAGAGATGTCAGTTTCTAAATATTTCTGCGATTCTGCGGAACACATCTCCCGAGCAGAAGGTCCTGGAGCTGAACGCCGTCCTCAAAGGCGGAAGTTAAGACACTGTGGCGCACGATTTGGTAAGTGGGAGAAAATAGCATTTTTCAAAAAGAATCTTGAAAAGAAGAAGATCCGAACGTGCAGCATCGATCTTTTTCTTATCCAAATTCAGCGTGCAAACTTTTTGCTAGATAGAGAACCCTCTTCATCTAATACTGTTCTTTTATATTGGGTAAAAGCGTTGTCTTTTGGATCATCCTCCTCTACTGAAACCCTTAGTCTTTGTCCTGCCCATAAATAGCTAGTGTCACTAAATAATGAACATTTTTGTCGATAATATGGCTAGCTACACTCATCAATTGATGGGCCCTCCTCGCCTTTCTCTCTCAACTGATTATAATATATGCATTTTTTTAGTAGTGACTTTTTATATTTACCTTTAAAGGCTCAGGAATCATGGCCTTTCGCTATGGCATATGCAAGAGGTCTTACAAGAGCCTGCCGAGCTTGATTATGGTATGGACACAAAATATACACTTACACATTTGCCGGAGAGCTGCGGATGTGTAAAATCGAGAGTATTCGGGTAGATATTTGATACTGGCTGATAAGTATCTGTCGGGTTTTTTTTTGCCGCTGAATAAATCACTGTATTCTGTATGGTTTCGCCGGGTTCCTCTCGTGTCCTAAACGAGACTTTCTGAGTATGATCCAGGGTATTGAACCAAGGCAAAGTATTGTATGATTCTTGGTGTTGCGGACATAACTGGGTGTTGTTCAGTGTCTTTAATTTCATAGTATTTTATCACATGTCCTGGTGGCAAAGGATATAATACTCCCAACACCAAGTTAAAAGGCTTGGTAATGTTTCGGGCCCGAAAGCAAATTTTAAAATCAACACCTGTTGAAATTATAGTAGCAAAGTTCGCCAGCTCGATGAACCTGTATCGAGCTCGGTTGTCCAGGAGTAAAAACTGATCCCAAAGTTCCTAGCTCACAAACCGGTCAATTTTGCTTCGTTAACTGATAGTTTCATCGTATTATTTTCAAAATTATTAAAACTTTGATCTTGAATGCAAACATGGCAAACATAAAACAGCTTTTTGGGCGCGAAAAGTTACCCGAATTCTCGAGAAACAGGCCCCAGGTAAGATATATAATGAGAACGCATTACATCAACTGAAGGGTATAGAACAATCGACCATACTCTTCTTACCTTGGTAGCTTTGGGGATAGAACTTTTTTCCCAACATATAACAGCGTAAGATTTTTATTGTCCAGCGTAATAGGCCATGAGAGATATATTTTCCTCGGGTATTAACTGCACTGAAGCACACGTACCCTGAACTCCGCAGTTTGGCCTGTACCTTGCGCATGCGCACATCCATATCACCCTAGCAGCTATGGTCAGTTGTTTCGTTCTTTCTCGGACTCATCAGCAAGGCATAGCCGTCGGGTAAATGGCCGGGAGTTAACCCGCGTACTGTCGAGGTGAGTGCAAAGCACTGCTTTAAGCGCCAGCTCCACCGCAAACAAGAGGTAGCTGTTGGTTGGGAACTGCAAAACAGTTCTCCCACGGCATGCGTACATGGTTGTGCGCATGCGTAAGGTACTGGCCATACCGCGCAGTTGGTACGTGTGCCTCAGTGCAGTTAAGTGGTATTGTTTCAACCCCTCGAAATCAGTCTGCAGGATATTTTTTTCTCAAATCACACATACCCCCTCGAAAGTCAAATGGTCGGCCCCTTATACAGGTCTTAAACAATCATATAAGGAACTAAAGCCGACATAGGCGTCAGCTGTCAGGCGCAGACTGGTAAAGTGATGTCTGTGTTCTTTTCCTTTTTAGGATACAGATGAATTGGATGAATTAGAAGGCAAGTCAAAACTATTTTCCCGGCATTTGTGCAAAAAAATCAACGCGGCAGAGATACGTATTCGTCATAACACAAACCCGTGTTGTCCGTTTATTATAGGCCTATTGTTGAGTTCTTGTTAAAAAAGCGCCCATTATTAAGTAAAAGGGTGAAAAAGTGATTTCACTTAAGGTATTCTTCTTCGTATTCAGGATGTTTTCAATCTCATGACGGGAGTTTGACAAATAGTAGCTGGCCGGGAAAACATATGGTAAGTCCTTACAACTGAGCACTTCTGATTACTTCCTAATCAGCTCTCGAGTTTTTTTTAGCCACTACCTCATGCAGTTGAGTATTACCTAGTGATCTCTAGTCTTACCCGAGAAGATTGTTAGGATTAAACGGCCCTGCTAGGTGATACTGACCAAAGCCTTCTTCAATTACAGAAAAAAAAACAGAGCTTTCTCTTCGCTTTATGTTGAAGTTTGAACCGTTTAAAATGTGACGGTCAATGTCTCTTTTTATGTTATTGCGGCTCTTGCTCTGCATGAGAAGAGTCATTCTTTATACGGAAGGATTATGCTCATTGCAGATCACCACGTCAAAAAAAATTGTATATATATATATAGATATATGTTCACTTGGACCGGCAGTAAGAAAGGCTTCAAGCGAAATGTCAAACAAAAAAACTTAAATTTAATTTGCTCTGTTAGTTTTAAGAAGAACTGTACTGCTTGTTAACAGCATTTTATGACCCATAGAACGACACTAAGTTTTGGAATTTCCGGTTACGTCAAATTAGTCACGTAATACTGCCACACTATATTTTGGAAAACAGAGGTATAGGGGGAGGTGTACGTGAAAATAATGCTAATCGGTTCCTGCTTAGAATGGGTAACTTGCTTTTATTTTTTATTCATAATGGTGGAATTTGAAAAGTTACTATACATCCCCGACTTTAAAATGTAAAAATGGTACTCATTTTTCTTGTTACAAAGGTCTTCCAAAAGGTTACAATGTTCAAATGAGTTAGTTTCACTTTCACATGAGATTCTACATGTCACGCAATGGTCGTGGACAAGGTTTTATGGGAGCCTGAGTGTGTACAGCCGCCCCTCCCCACAGAAAAAATCAACCCTTGGCAGACCAGTTAAAATACCTTTTCGGCGACTGTTGTTTAAAATATTTCTAAGTTCTTAACATGCTCACCTCCTCGTAGACTTTCTTCAAACTTTTGGCCTATTTCTCGGCAAGTTTTCAGGATATAAACAGATGTTTCATCTTGCAGATACTCCTCCAATAGTAGGTAACATCCATCGAGCAATAAGTTTTGTGTATTCTTGCATTTCGTCTATTCAGTTTACATCGGAAATTCAGCTATTTGGTCTTCGAATAGCCGTGAACGCGATGTTTTTGAGTTCACTATTTTCCAAGCAGCCTCGTTTCCAATCTAATATACCATCGATCAGCCTAGCACTGTTCCAATCAAATATACCGTCGAATCGACGGCATATGGCTCAACCAGGGAGTTGGTACGTGTGCTTCAGTGCTTTCTTTGCGTTGTTCACAAATTTATAGATCCCATCTCCATAAGCATGCCATCAGAGAACTGTTTTTCAGTTCCCAACCGACAGCTTCCAAGCCCGGCTTTGCTTTTGCATCCGCTTCGGCGGTCCAAGACAGGGTTTGTGATCACAAGTGAGACTGTGCTGACTATGCTATGCTGAGAGGGCCAAGAAGGGCGAAACAGCTGTCCATGGCTGCCACCGCCGGGTAATATGGTTGTGCGCATGTGTACGGTATTCGGTATACCACGGAGGTGGTACGTCTGCTGCAGTGCTTTCTTTGCGTTATGAAGTATTAGCCGGGTGACTAGAGCCAATCAGAAACTGCAAAGTAATTTGAATGAATAATAGCTGACATTTACTGTAACCGTACCTTAACAGTAAACTTACTTGGCCACAACTGTTGCATCATCACCGCTATTAAGGGTTTTCTCATTGCAAACTTGAGAAATATGACCAGTAAACTGAGTAAACGTCCTTCTCTTTTCATACTCAGGCTTGTCACAGAAATAATTACTACTACCGCTAATGACTATAAAAGAAGTTGGAAAAGTTAAAACATTTAGGGGGAAATTTCCTGGGCAATCCAGCGATATGAAAGCTGTTGAGACCTGTTGACATAAGCCACATTATGCTCGTGTATATACCAAGTCGGTATTCAGAGAGTAACTTCATATTTTTCATTTTTTTTTTAAATTTCATGTGACGTTACGATTTATCCTTCAGTTTCCAGTGCTTGACGATATAAAGCCCGGTAAGTAACGTTTGACAACTTTATAACACTTTGTTCTCAAAGAAAAAAATTCCCTTGGACTTTTTTTAAAAGATAAAACATCGATTCACTAAAAATGAAGAGTTAATTTTAATTATTTCAGTTTTGGTACCATATTTAAATATTACGACGTCATTCTTTGCCCTTCTAGACCTTCCATCTTTGCTTTACTGTGATCAGTATGTGATGACGTAGTGCCTTTCGTAAACAAGCGCAATATTGCGCAATACAAATCAATAAATATTATTATTATTATTATTATTATTATTATTATTATTATTATTATTATTTGACCACTCGGGCACGCTGCTCCTCCATGGCTGTACACCAGCTAGGAGTAACGCAAAGTGGAAAAAAATGAATTTGGAGGTCATATTGAAGAAGATCAGCACGCGAATAAACCACTGACCCGATCAGTCCACAAGGGACGTAACCCGTCTATCATTTGCCATTTCCGAGTTGCCGCAAGCCTTTGCTTCAAAGTGAGGTTAAGGGCGAAGCTATTGATATGAAAATGATTTTTTAGTCTTGTGGAAATTAAGATTGCGTTCCTTTTGACCAATCTAAATTCGGATTTTGCGATCCGAAATTCGATTTTTCGTTGCACTAAGGACTAAACCAATCTAAGATTGCAATCTGAACGATCCATCTCCGCACTTGGATCGTTCAGATTGGTATCTTGCTTTCAGAGTTTTGTTCCATTTAACGAATCTTCTTTTTCGTCGATCGCAAGAACGTTATAAACCACCACGAGTAACTGTTAAACAGCAACTTTTCTTTCCATTTCTCCACGATAAGACGCTTAATTTAGCGGAAATAAGTAAAAAACGATGCGTTAAAATTGAGAAGAAGATCTAAGCAACAGGCAGCTACTGTATGGATCAATCTTATTTCAGATTTTTGTTCCGGCTAGCAGGAAAATCTAAATAAACTGGATTGTCTAAATCCGCAAAAAGTTTGGCTAAATGGAACGCAATCTTAAACTCATTTTCACAAGAAAGGTTTTACACTTAGCTTTGTTTTGAAAGCAAGAGTTTCTGGAACTTGAAAGTGGTCTTTTAGTTTCGTTGTGAAGAAGAATAGGGGGGAGGGGAG
This sequence comes from Porites lutea, assembly GCF_958299795.1. Lineage (NCBI taxonomy): Eukaryota > Metazoa > Cnidaria > Anthozoa > Scleractinia > Poritidae > Porites > Porites lutea. The sequence continues at coordinate 35,540,938 of NC_133204.1, forward strand.
GGGGTTAAAAGAGAGGACAGAGAGGGGGCTCATTTTGATAAGTTAACTTTCTTTTGTATTTCAGTTTTTCCTTATCGTAACTTAATTCAATTCCGATGTCACTGCAACCCTGATCATAACAAATTCTCATTTTTATCTAACACAACTATGGTGGCAATTTTTTCCAAATCTTTGTTTATGGAGACACATGTTAGAAATTATTGCGTCATTGTGGCGGGAAAACTCGTCACGTGATCTGAAAACTGAGCTTTGCATGAGAGTCTTAGAACTGTGTAGTCGTTCGGAGATGTTGAGCTGATCGAGTGTGTGGATTGAGTGTAGATCATCGAAATTTTTACGTGAATTGATGTCGATGAATCCTTTAAGTGTAGACCAGAGTACAGAATTCTAAAATATGAACATGTGAAGAAATAAGCTTTAATGGAGTGAAGAATAAAAGGTACAGAGAACTGATTATATATACAACATTTGGTTACATGGTCCTTCGCAGTCGCCGGATCGGCGAAACAAGTTTAATCAATTAATCGTCAAGAACAGGATTACAGTACAAGAAGAAAAGAATGGACAACGAAAAAGCAAAGAGAATTAGAAATGCCCACAGAGCTTTTGTGGAGAAAACGATGGAAGGTGCGACGAGGATTTTAGTCGAGGAAACTGCCGATCACGTGGAAGATTCATCGAGGGAAAAACTTATGGGACTGAAATTCACCCTCAATGAAAGGCTAGAAACTATCCAAAAGCTAGACGAAACAATTCTGGAAAACAGTAAGGGGAGAGACATTGAGAAAGAAGTCGAGGATTGTGGTGAGTTTTGTGCAAAAGTTTACTGTATTTTGGCTAGAATTGACTTGAGTTTAGAGGATGCTAAAAATAGCGCACACGTGGGAACTTCACCAAGCTTCAGTCAAATTAATAACAATGTCAAAAGCAATGAGGGCGCGAAAGTGAAGCTACCTAAACTAGAACTAAAGTCATTTTCAGGCAACTACGAGGAATGGCAGAGTTTCTGGGACACTTTCGAATCTGCGGTTAACAGAAACACTGACATTTCAAGAATCCAAAAATTCACCTATTTGAAGAGTTGTGTGACAGGCGCAGCCGAATCTGCAAATACTGGGTTGCCACTCACCGAAGATAATTACGAAACTGCCATTGATATACTTAGAGATAGATTTGGTAAACCACAGCTGTTGATTTCTAACCACATGGACGCTTTGTTGAAATTGCCAATAGTTCAGTGCATGAAACGAAGAAACTCCGTGATTTGTATGACAAGATAGAGATAAACATTCGAAGTTTGAAGGCACTAGGCATCGAATCAGAGTCCTTTGGAAATTTATTAGTTCCAGTTGTAATGGAGAAAATTCCTTCTGAGTTGAGATTAATCGTCAGTCGCAAGTTTGGCAGTAAAGAAACTTGGGACCTTGGTGTCCTGTTAAATGCACTGAAATCTGAGTTGGAGGCAAGAGAAAGGTGTAATGCAGTGAAAACAAGTAGTCCAACCAATTCTAACCCTAGATTTGACCAGCATAAGGGAAGATTCAAACAGCCCCTTTCCTCATCTGCACTTTATGCGGGCAGTGAAGAGTGTACTCTGCAATGTGTCTTTTGCAAGAAAAATCACAAGTCCATCACCTGTAGTACCATTACTGAACCAAAGGCTAGAAGAACTATACTGAGACGAAGTGGCAGGTGTTTTGTTTGCTTGAAAGCAGGGCATATTACACCAGGTTGTCAGTCAAAGGTCAAATGTTTTAATTGTGGAGCTAGACATCATGTGACTATCTGTGAAAACCCTAAGAAGCCTGTCCAACCTAGTAGTTCAGGAGCTGAATTAGCATCACTTAGTAGACCTGAGGCTTCCCAGGAGAGATCCAGAGATGTTGGAACATCAACAATGCATGTTGGCAGCAATAATAACTCTATACTGTTGCAGACTGCCCAAGCCTTTGTTTCTAGACCAGATAATCAAGAAACTGGAATGTATACTCAAGTCATTTTTGACTCTTGTAGCCAGAGATCTTATATAACCAGTAAGACACGTGAGCAGTTAAAATTACCTACTGTTGGTAAGGAAACCTTGCTAATCAAGACATTTGGTGACAATTCAGCATCTGTAAAGGAATGTGACATTGTGCAATTGTGCATCAGAACAATAGATGCAATGAGTGTGTACGTCACTGCTTATGTTGTACCAGTAATATGCAGTCCAGTATCGAACCAAGAAATTCAAAGTGCAGTAGAATGTTATCCATACCTTCAAGGGCTACAGCTTGCATGTGGAGCTGTTAATGGAACAGTTAGTGTTGACTTACTAATAGGAGCAGATCACTACTGGTCTTTCTTTACTGGAGGAATAATCAGGGGAGATCCTTCTGGACCTGTAGCTCTTGAGACCAAGTTGGGATGGGTACTGTCAGGACCAGCTGCAGTTCCAGCATTGACAGAGTCATGCACAGTTAACCTAAGTGCTACACATGTTTTGAAAATTGAGTCAGCTGACATCAGCCATGTGCAAGATGATTTGCAGAAATTTTGGGACTTGGAAACCTTAGGCATAAGGGACACTGAAACTTCAGTTCATGACAAGCTTTCAAATGAGATAAGATTCACTGGTGAAAGATACCAAGTCAAGCTACCGTTCAAGGATAATCACCCTATGCTGTCAGATAATTATACAAATGCTTCACGAAGGTTGGCAACTGTGATTAAGAAGCTTAAGACCCAACCAGAAATACTGGAGCAATATGATCAAGTGATTAAGGAGCAATTAGAAAGTGGAGTAGTTGAAGAAGTGCAGCAAGATCAAGTCCTAGAACCTGGAAATGTGCACTATCTCCCACACAGGGGAGTTGTGAGACTTGACAGAGATACAACAAAGTTGAGAGTTGTATACGATGCCTCATCCAAGGTGTTTGTACCAAGCTTAAATGACTGTCTGCATGTCAGACCTTCATTAAATCCTCTTCTACTGGACATTTTGCTGAGATTTAGAGTTCATGAAGTTGCTGTAACTGCTAATATTGAGAAAGCATTTTTGAATATTGAGATTGATCCTGAACACAGAGACTTTTTACGCTTTCTATGGGTAGATGATGTCGATAAGGAATCATCTGAGATTATATTACTTCGCTTTACAAGAGTTGTATTTGGAGTGAATGCTAGCCCCTTCATTCTCAATGCTACTATCAGACACCATGTTAATACATGTATGCTGAATGACAATGCATTCGCACTTGAGCTTTTGAAGTCTTTGTATGTAGATGACTTCGTTTCTGGGGCCAAGGATGTGAACAATGCCTTTTCTTTGTCGAAGGAGATAAAACTCTGTCTCAAATCAGGAGGGTTCAATATGAGGAAGTGGAACAGCAACTCAGCAAGTCTTTTGCAATCACTGAAACAAGATTCAGCCTTCGTTGGAGATTTTGCCATAAACAGTAAAGAATGTGTTCAAGAGGAAGATGAGAGCTTTTCAAAGTCAGTTTTTAAACAAGGTACTGAGAAAGAGCAGAAGGTCTTGGGAATGCTTTGGAACCCTAACCAAGATGAACTGATCTATGACTTGACTAAGATATTGGAGAGTGTGGACGTTCAGCCAGCTACAAGGAGACTGATTCTCAGTACTGCCACGAGATTTTTTGATCCCGTGGGGTTAATATCTCCAGTTATTCTACCCTTCAAGATTATGTTTCAAAAACTGTGCAAGGCACAAAGGGACTGGGACGAGTTAGTGGATACCGAACTCAACCAAGAGTGGTTGTCAACTTTGTCAGACCTAAGACTAGCTGGAGGAGTGAGTTTTAAAAGATGTTATGTTGAGGGTCTCGGTGGGAATGAAGTTAAATCGCTCCAACTTCATTGTTTTGCAGATGCGTCGGAAAAGGTGTACGGAGCCGTTGTTTACATGAGAGTAGAATATGAGTCAAGAGTACAATGTGAGATTGTGGCGTCAAAAACCCGAGTAGCTCCGTTGGAAAAGCAAACCATACCGCGTCTAGAACTGTTGTCTAACCTTACTGCGTCAAGATTGGCGAAGAGTGTGAGTCAAGCTTTAGAAAACGTTGTGAGAGTTGATGACGTAGTCAATTGGACGGATTCTATGATTTGTTTGTGGTGGATTAGGAACACTGATAAGGAATACAAGCAATTTGTGGAGAATCGCGTGAGCGAAATCAGACGAAATGCACCGCCTGAGCAATGGAGGTACTGTCCTACGTCAGAAAACCCGGCTGACATTGCATCAAGAGGAATTAAGGCCACTGCACTCAAAGAAAGTAGTTTGTGGTTACATGGTCCAGAATTCCTGTCTAAGGAAAGTGCCTACTGGCCAGTCCAGCCTGTAAATGTACAAGCCAAGGAAGAGTTGTGCGAACTGAAATCAGCCAAACCTACAGTCTCCAGCTTATTGAACACGTGTACCGGAAACAAGAAGCAAATCTGGAGAGTATCATCAATCCTGAATCCTACAGTTCCCTTACGAAGCTCATAAGGGTTACTTCACTTGTGTTGCTATTTGTCAAGAAATTGAAAAGAAGAAGGGACGGATCAACTGACCAAGAAGAATCCTTGCAAGTGTACAAGCAAGCTGAGAAGAAGTGGATTAAACACGTTCAAAAGGGTATCCTGAACAGTGACAAGTACCAGCAAATGAAGTCGACTCTGGGACTTCATCAGGACAGTGAAGCTGTAGTCAGATGTCAAGGAAGAATAGGTCTGTCGTCGTTACCATATGATACCAAATTTCCTGTACTTCTGCCTAGAGAACATTGCTTTACGAGATTGGTGATCCTCAAGTGCCATGAACAAGTTATGCACAATGGAGTAGCAGAGACACTGGTTCAACTACGTTCAAAATACTGGGTTGTTAAAGGAAGACAGACAGTTAAGAAGATATTAAGCAAGTGTGTAGTATGCAAGAAACTTGAAGGTCGCCCCTATGGAGTGCCTCCTACCCCTCAACTACCTGAATTCAGATTGTCTGACGACTTCGCATTTTCAAGTATAGGAGTAGACTTTGCGGGTCCCATATTTGTCAAGGATGTGTACAACAAGAGTAGTGTTATGAACAAGGCGAGAGAGAAGCTTCAAACGGTTCACTGCTAGACGAGGTGTACCAAGGCTTGTTGTATCGGACAATGGTTCCGCTTTCAAGAGTGAAGAGCTCAAAGGGTTGTTAGCAGAGTATAGCATTTCCTGGAAATATAACGTGGCATTAGCACCCTGGTGGGGTGGATTCTTTGAACGTCTCGTTAAATCAACAAAGCGCTGTCTGAAAAAGAGTTTGGGAACAGCTCGAGTCACTTATGAAGAACTGCTTACAATCATTGTCGAGACCGAAGGAATCCTGAATTCAAGACCTCTAACTTATGTGAGTGATGAAATGCGAGATCCTCTTACACCATCGCAACTTGTTATTGGTCGTCGCTTGTTGAGTTCACACGGAAGCGCTAAACAACCAAGTGGGGGAGATCACACTGTGCGAGATCTTTCAAGACGTGAGAAGTACTTGAATACTGTACTTTCACATTTTTGGAAACGTTGGCAGAAGGAATAATTAACAGAATTACGTGTTCATCACAACTGCAATTCGAGTAACAGGAAGCCAACGATTAAGGTCGGAGATGTTGTTTGCGTCTACAAGGACAAAGCACCGAGACAACTTTGGAGTATGGGAGTCGTCAAATCTCTCATTACAGGACGAGATGGTTACCACAGAGGAGCTGTTGTAAGAGTGCGTAGTGGAGATCGAGTCGTGGAAATGACAAGACCCCTAAATAGACTTTACCCTGTAGAAGTCGAATCACAAGTGCGGGAAGAGCGCCAGAACAGAACCACTGATTTCCCAATTACCTTCGTGGGAAATGCCGAACAGGAACATGTTAGTGAACATTAACATTAAGTCAAAGAACAGCAACTCTTTTCCTTTCATTTGTTATTTTATTCGTATCGTTGTTGATTGACCTGTGTCAATCAAGGCGGGGAGTGTGTTAGAAATTATTGCGTCATTGTGGCGGGAAAACTCGTCACGTGATCTGAAAACTGAGCTTTGCATGAGAGTCTTAGAACTGTGTAGTCGTTCGGAGATGTTGAGCTGATCGAGTGTGTGGATTGAGTGTAGATCATCGAAATTTTTACGTGAATTGATGTCGATGAATCCTTTAAGTGTAGACCAGAGTACAGAATTCTAAAATATGAACATGTGAAGAAATAAGCTTTAATGGAGTGAAGAATAAAAGCTACAGAGAACTGATTATATATACAACATTTGGTTACAACATAGTTTATGCTCAAACTTGGGAGGTATTGACCCTGAAAAACTGTATGGAGCCATTTAAACCTTCTGTTATAATTACAAGTTTTTGTTAGGAATAATTTGGTTTAAAGTTTAGAGTTTAGAGTTTTAAATTTACGTTTTGACTACCATCATTAGCTTTTGATTGCTCAGAGCGGCCGACTTAACGGCCTTTTATTCTTAAGACAAATTTCTTTTTTCGTTTCAGAGGCGATAACGTTTACCATGCATCCAAAGTCACAAACAGCAAAAGAGGGATCACGAGTGGAATTCAAATGCGAAGTGAACAAAAAGAAGGACCACCTGGTTTATGAGGGGTATAAGGATGACGTTGTAGTGTCTGGACAAAATGATTCAGCTCTAGTTCTGGATGTCGTGGAGTTGCGTGATTTCGGCTGTTATGCGTGTCACGTGAAATACCAGAATTCATTTAACGTTACTGCAAAATCAAACTGCGCAACTTTGGATGTCATCCCCCAATCTCGAAAGGGAATGAGTGAGTGCATATAATATTAAAGTCTATTTCGATTGGGTTGTGTTTTGCTCCATTGGATTTGTATTTTATTGACTTTACATTGCATTTATCAGGAACCGTTTTGCTTCTCTTTTTCAGGAGCCAAACTTCTGCGCGACTTGGATTTTAACACCACAAAAAAGATCGCATTGGCTCTGAATAAGACGAAAATTGGGCTGGGGGGTTTTAAGGAAGTAGCTTATGAGTATGGCATGAAACCCGTCGAGATAGGAGCGGTAGAGGATTCCCATAACCCCGGAAACGAGGTCTTGGACTATATCATGGCGTCTAAGCCTGACCTTACAGTATACAGCTTTTGCAAAACACTCAAGGGAGATGGATTTAAGAGGCTTGATATTGTGCAAAAGCTGGAAGATCACTTCCTAGTTCAAGAGGAAACTGGCAAGGCTTCCACCTCTTCCTTAATTAATACATCTTCAAACTTTTGAGCAGGAACACTCGTTCGTGATTGACTTTGGTGAGCTTGTTTCCAGACTTAATATAGCTAAAGGGTCTGATTGGGTCGATTAGGGCAAGAGATATTTTCAATTTTGGAAAATTTTTTCCACACGCAGCTGAATTCAACTAAATTTCGGTATCTTTTGTTCTATCAGTTCTACAACCTCCTAACACCTATTTTGTGCGTAAGAACACTATTGACCTTCCTTATACAAACCGCTTAACGTAATAGTTTAGTATATTCATCTTAGAAAATCTTGGAACTTAGAAGAACTAAGAGGCTCAGTAATAAACCATCGTTCAACTCAACTTCCTGTGCACCTTGACTTTCTCAAAATCTGTACCCACTACAGATTTTTTAAAGACGGGAAAACGGAAAAGGGAAAGGAAAGAAATCTTTCTATCAGGAGCTTCCTCCGCCTTTTCCCCAACCGTAACTGGGCCTTTATTGATCCATGCTCTCTACAGGCCGGACAAAGACGCATAGCGCCGAAAGAGCCTCTTGACTAGTAGAGCGACGAACGATCAGTTCGTGCCTTTTTTAAGTCTGCAGTACTTTATTTCCTAAGATATGGAGAACTCACTTCCTACAGACTCATATGGCACCATATATCATCAAGAGCTGTCCAATGACAATATCAAGTTTATAAAGGTGTATGTGATGTCCATTCAATTTGAAGGCAGGATAATGTACTCTTATCATTAAGGGAAACTAAGAGATGGCTCAACCCGTCGCACTCGCACCCTTGACCTTTATGTATGGGGCACACCCCCGGGGATTTGCAATTGTTTTCTTTCTTGGAGGTCTATTCCCCACCCCCGAGCTCCTGATAGACCTCATATACGTTTTTTGCTACATCTTTTTTTATCCCTACGAAAGCAAAACGACACGTTTTCACAACTTTTATGAACGGTTTCCTGAGTTTATTGAGAGAAGGATAATGGATGTCATAATGTAGTTAAAACATGAACAATAAATTTGAAAACGAAAACGAAGAAGAAAAACTCTTTAAATTGCGCCTCATTGTTGATAGAACCCTTTATGAGAACACTGGACCGAATCTCTGTTTCTCTCTATATATCAAAAGCCTTGTATTCGTTTCCATATAAAAACTTGTCATTATTTAAAGCTAAGCTGAAGAAATATTTCTGTCCTTCCTTTCCAGAAAATAAAATCCATTCGAGTACGCATCATACACACAATCGTTTCAAATTTTTAAACATACCTTTAAATACAGAACTTAATTTTGATAAGTTATTACTCTCCAACCACTTTCAGACAAATTCCTGCGTTTTTCCTTAAAAATATGTAGTCTTGAAGTTCGCAGTCATCGTGTAAACCGCGCAAGAAAGAACACGTACTTCGCAAAATCACTGAGAGAAGATAGGACCGCTTCAAACAATTCCCTATTCCCGAACTTTTCCCGGCGGTTGCCCGGGGGGTAATGGTAACAAGTAAAATTGAACCATTCATTACGAGTGCGAGAAATTCAAACAGGAGCTGCCCTGAGGCGTATTGGTCATGAACTGGCCATTTAAAAGGCGAAGTGACGTTTGGAGCGTTTGCCTTTTGTCAGATTGAATCAAGCGTCAAGATTTTTCCTATTGGTCAGGACATAGTTATTCTCGCAGGCTGACACAGACTTTGTCAACCTCATCCCCAGGGTCTTCTCGCTTTCCAATATGGCGGTGGCACGAGAGAAGATTCTTCCCTCTTTTAGCCTGCAGAACAGGCGCTTTATGAGCCAAGCGAGGGGAACGCGGCATCTCGCGCGAGACACGCGAAATGCCGCGTTCGCCTCGCTTGGCTCATAAAGCGCCTGTTATGCTATGCGGTCAGCACTTTTTAACATCTGTCGAAAGGTCTTTGGACACCTTATGAGGTTTACACAACGTAGTATCTGTCTCTCCTGCCGCCGCCATACTCGCCACAAGCTTTACTGGCCAGCGGATTTTGCATATTTCCCGCCCTTTTTGCTTAAGACGCCATCTTTGTTCAGCAGATAAGCAATAAATGTGAGTTCTATGATCGCTGGAATGAACACGAAAAAGAGGACAAAATCAAAGCAGAAAACAGGTGAAGAACAAGCTAAATGCAACACACACTCTCACGATTTCACAGCCGACGAAATCGAGTTTATTCGTGCAGAGCTCCTTTCTTGGTATGACAAGAACCGCAGACAGCTTCCTTGGAGAGAACGAGCTTCCGAACAGGATCCAAACAAGCGAGCGTACGCTGTATGGGTATCTGAAGTGATGTTACAACAAACACAAGTGGCCACTGTGTGTGATTATTACAATCGCTGGATGGAGAAGTGGCCAACTGTCGAACACTTGTCGCGAGCAAACTTAGAGGAAGTCAACGAGTTATGGTCGGGTCTGGGTTATTATTCTCGAGCAAAGAGGCTTCACGAGGGAGCTAAAAAGGTCGGTACAAGAAAGTGTTGCTTGTTTAGTTTTAAATCTGTTATTTATGGAGTTAATTTTGAAAGACGAACGTTTCGCAGTTGCTAATGTGCTATTTATATATTTCATTGTTGACATCGTTTATCGGAGCCTTTCGAAAAAACACCCAAGCCCCCGGTCAACCAACCCCATAGAGACTCCTCCCCAACTGACTTGCTAACATTACTGGGGAAAATAAAGACACAGTACGCGAATACATTTCGGCTACTCGACCTCGTTAAGAAAATTTTCGTTTGTTTACAAGTACAATAATAACTATCAACATAAGTGAGTGTTATGCAAATGAGTTATTTTGATACCCCGTTACATTGATTGTAATCCAGGGCTGTCTTTAAAGGCCAGGGACTAGGAATTACCCCTGGCTGCTTTAAGGACAACCCTTGAGAGGAAACAGAACCTAAAGAACCTCCCAACTGTTCAATTACCCGCCTAGTAATTGCATACCAGTACCTAGCAACTTGAAATCTTAGTGACAGCCTTGGTAATGCATGGTTCAATTTTACTTGTAACCATATCCCCCACCCCCACCCCCCCTCTATTTGAAAAGCCTTGTATTGGTTTTCATATAAAACTTATCATTATTTAAAGCTAAGCTGAAGAAATATTATTTTCTGTCCTTCCTTTCCAGAAAATAAAATCCATTCGAGTATGCGTCTTACACACATACGCATTTCAAATTTTATAACATAGCTTTAAATGCAGAGTGTAATTTTGGTAAGTTATTTCTCTCCAACCACTCTGACAAATTCCTGCATTTCCTGCAAATATGTAGTCTTGTGGTCCGCAGCCATTGTGTTAACCGTGCAAGAAATAACACGTACTTTGCAAAATCAAAGACAGGACAGAACCACTTCAAACAATTCCCCACTCCGGGGCCCAAAGGGCTGGACTTGTCCTGGGGGTTGCCCGAGGGGGATGGTAACAATTAAAATTGAACCATGCATAATCAATAACTTTGATACTTATTATTGATTAATATGGGAAATTGATATTGATAGATTTTTGTCATTAGAGGTAGATTTTGATCAACTACTATTGATGTTTTTGGCTTTTTATTTCGTTCCACCACCGCTGAAGGAAGATTATTAATAACAGTCATTTTATCTGGGAAAATAAGACCATTGAAACTTAGGGGCTGCATGTTTATGTGATACAAGAATGACTTTCATTCTGGAATGAGTTTCTTCCTAGAGTGAATATTATACTGCATTCACATGATAAAATTGAACTGCTCAGCATAAGGTGTTCTCACTCGCGTGGTTTCGTGTCAGATTAGATAAGCATGTGCCATTTAACTCAGACTACACAATTTGCGATTTTCAATCTGGAATGAAGTTTGTTTTCAGCTTACATGATACCTGAATGAAATTTCATACCAGAATGAGGATTTCATTATTTTGGAATGAAAACCGAAATTACTTGTACGGGAACAAAAGTTAATTTCGTCCCAGTATCATGTGCACAGATGCAGAGAAATAATTTATTATAATGGAGATGGAATGAATTGTTCTGGAATGAAAGTCATTATTGATATTTATGTAAACAGCCCCTTACAAATGGAAATGCTCTCACTTGTAAACATATTTCTTTGCAGATCACTGGTTTATAATACAGCAGTTTTTATTGTCATGAAAGAATATATGAAATTCATATATTTGCATCGCAGACAGAGAGTTAAACAGAAGAAAGTACCTCGCAGCTGTATACATACATATACACTGTAATTTAAGCAGTTATGATTCTTAAAGCCTAGAAAGAATTCAAGGTATTTACAGGATTAGGGGAATAGAAGATACCACTACAGAGCCAAAAAACTACTAAAATTACAAAATATCATGTTGTTTACACTTACTTAATAGGTTGTGGATGAAATGAAAGGAGTCATGCCCACAACAGCCACTGAACTCTTGAAGCTGCTTCCAGGTGTTGGCAGATACACTGCTGGTGCTATCGCATCCATTGCGTATGGTGAGTGCACTGGAGTGGTGGATGGGAATGTCATGAGAGTTTTGTCTCGTCTCTGCAGCATCGGAGCTCAGACTTCAAGCAACCAAGCTGTGGAAAAGTTTTGGGAACTTGCCAACAAAATTGTCCCCGAAGACAGACCTGGAGATTTTAATCAAGCATTAATGGAATTTGGTGCAACTCTGTGTACTCCATCATCCCCAAAGTGCAATACATGCCCTCTGCGAAAGCAATGCAGTGCTTTAAAGCAAGTAGAGGAACACAGGACTGCCGCGAGCCTGTTGTTAAGTGGGAAACCTTTGAAATCTGATAAAAATTTTGATTCTGTGAGTGGTGCTGCAGATGACAAAAATGTTGATATTGAAGAATGTGATCTCTGCCTTCAATCATCCCAGTGGGATGTTTCCCTTGGTGTCTGTAATTATCCACAGAAAGCGAAAAAGAAACAAGCCAAGGAAGAAACACTGGCAGTTGTTATTGTTGAGAGAGATTCGGGGGCTAGTGTCCAGTACCTCACAGTTCAGAGGCCCAAAACAGGTCTTTTAGCAGGCCTGTGGGAGTTTCCCAACCTTGCAGTGGAATCTAACTTGGCTACGTCCAAGATGTTTTCATCTCTGGTTGACTCTGTAGAAAGTGAATTGGGGATCACCCTACAAGGTGTTGAGTGTCAAACTAGCATAGGTGAAGTTTCACATCAGTTTTCACACATTCATCACAAGTATGTTGTCTTCTCCTGCAAGTACAGTGAAGCTGACATTTTAGAGGGGACCACTCAAGGGAAGAGAGCTACAAAGTGGATATCACAGGGCGAACTGGCAGGCGCTGCTCTTTCTACTGCAATGAGGAAAGTGTTTGCTACTTTCGAAAAGTACAGAAATGGGACAATTCAACAAAAGATAGTCAAAGGACAGAAAAGAAAAAAAAGAGCTCTACATGATGGAAGGAAGCAGATGGTACTAGAATCATTCTTTAAATCTAAAAACTGACATTGATCAGTATCAAATCTGATGATATCTCATCTACATTGTAAGGATGAACTGTGAATGAGATCATTGTAGGGTTAGTCTAATGTATTAATTGAAAGAGTATCATCCACAAATAGTCATCATATTTAGGAGCAAAAAATATAATATTAAAGGACTCCCACCAAAACAAGGACTACATTCTTCCAGCAGCAATGTGGTGCACATTGATTTTTGACGGGTAATGTTCAAATGCTTGTATATGTATGGCTGGCATTGTCCAGTCATTCTGTGGCTGGACCTGCAACTAATGAGCAATTTTACTCTGTACACAACTATGAAATGACCTAAAATAAACTGCTGCTTATAGGCCCTGACCTTATATGACTTTGTAAGTGGTTTTAAGAGGACTTGTAAATGGAGGGGTAAATTCTGGGGACCGGGGGACCTACAGCTGTGTAACAGGAATAGAAAAAGCTCTTCAACACAAGCTGTAGCATTGGCTCAGTCTCTGACACCCAAGGGTGGAGACTGAGCCAATGCTATAGTGTTGCTGATCAAGATATGTTTTGTCTTTACCGATGTTAACTGGTTTTCAATTAAACTTCAAAACGTCATAATTAATTGAATTCATTTCACTACATGTGGAGGGGGGCCTTTAGCCAGGGGGGGGGGTTGTAATCAGATGTATTTTTTATTTACGGGTCGATGGACCTACAACTGGCAGTTTGTCCAATTATTTTAAAACAGCCCTATAAAAAAAGAAAAATAATAAACATTTCAAATGTACTCTAAAGATCACCGCGGAGCTCATTAAATTTAATAACATGGAGCATTAAAACTTCCTATTTGTAAATAACAGATAATTATTTAAGAAACCATTGTTGATAACACATTACTTTGCCACGAAATTTTTCTTTTCCTTTGTTTTATTTAAAACGATAATTTTAAAGGTCTATGCCCCTTTCCAGATGAGTTTTTGAAATTAATACTTTAGTTTTCTAAGTGGAGTACCCGTTCTTATTATTATTAGAAGGCGGCAATATTCGAGTAAATACATGTACGGTTGGAGACCTTTCTTTCTTAAAACAGTAGGCGAAGATGTCTGCTGCGTGCGTTGATAACTGAGTAGTCTAAAATTGGTTTCTTAGTAAATGAGGCAAGACTTATTTAAGAGGAAAATGTAGTGGTTTCGTGAAAAAAGTTGTTGGATAGTCAGCAACGCAATAGAAACTGATAGTTGTTATACTCTGACAAATTCGCCAGATGCAGAGCCAAAGGAGATGAAAAAAAAAATTAGAAATGCTAGTTTGTGTGACTTCAGTTCTCCAAGAATTTCCTTTTACAAGGATAATAATGATAAATTATTCAGAACACTTAAATTAAACGTCGCAAAAAGTTGTGACTCGAAATTACCTTACTCTATGGAGAGTTTGTATACTCTCACTTTCAAGTGAAGATATGGAAGTTGTTGCATCAAAGTTGCCATTTCTGTTTCTTTTCTTTATGGCAGTTTGTAGAGGAGAGGGAGGTAAGTTAGTTAAAATCCTGTGTGCGTGGAAAGGTGTAAAAATAAAATAATGTGACTGCTTAAACAATAACGTTTCAGGCCATTGCGGCATCGTTAACATCAAACGTATACCCCGGATCCTAGACTGCGAGCAGTCTCTTATTTTTCTTTGCAAAGTTAGTGCACGCGAAACCTAGCACGCGAGCCGCGAGAAACGAGGGCGTAAGCCCGAGAAGAAAAAATATCGTCTCGTCTCAATCCCTTATTGTAATAATAACGTCGAGGTTTGCAATCGCGCTGGATGAGATAAGAACTAGACGGATTTGAAGAGAAAAGGCGGACTGCAACCTGGATCCAGAAAGAATCTGAAAATTAGTCTTTTTAAGAGTAATATAAATTAATCAGTCCTGTTAATTTTCGTTATTAAAACGATTGCTTCTTATGTTTACAAAGAGACGATTGCTGTTTCTGTTACTAAGTTACTGAATTCTTTATAAAGAAGAAAGATAGAAAGATGTTTTACCGGTTTCTAAGCCTTTTCTAAGTTCAGGCCTAACACTAACGAAATAAATTGGGGCTTATATAAAAAAGCGCTGGAAATTTTCTTTTGTTACATAAACAACACATTGTTGCTTAACAACTATGTAACGTGCGCCTCGTCAACTCATTCCATAACATTCTAGTTTTCCTAGATTGTGAGTGATATCCTTTCTCAATAGAATGACGCCGCATTAAATTATTTCTTCACAATTTGTGAACAAGAAAAGAAAAAGGATTGTGTCCCGTTGTTTAATATCTTTGATGTTTGCCGCCTTTCATTACCAGTCTCCTCTACTAGCTTAAGGTCCCAATCCATGATCTGAATACAGTACAGTAAAAACCCACGAGTAAGATCCTACATTTTCCAGGGTTAGCCTAAACAGGTTCTTACATAAACGGTGGTTAACATAAATTTAGGCTATCTAGCTTCTTAATAGGTTCTTAATTTCTTGCAAAAAATTATGTCGTTGCTAAGAAGATTTTAGTGATCAGCACCCTTAAATTTGCATACCTAATGTTGCTTATATTTTAATATGACCATAATAGAGATCTTTTCTCACGTGAATTTTAATTTCTTGAGTCAAAACAACTTTATGTACATGATTGTGCTGTAAAACACAATACTATAAACATTTTCTCAATGACCTCAATCAAACAACATTTATATAAGAACCTTCTCCAAATTTTAGGCTAAAGAGGTTCTTATATAGAGGGGGTCTAAATTGCAAATTTTAACCTAACAGGTTCTTAAATCTTATGTTCTTACTCGTGGGTTTTTACTGTATATGATGCTAAGTATGGAAGCGTCGTGTGCAATCAACAGGAATTGACTGTCCCCGTGTAGTGCAGTTCATCGATTTCATGGAAGGCCGCATTCTTTTGGGTCACGTGTTTAAAAGAATTCAAATCAAATCGCCCGATGTTTGTGAGGTCAACTGTTTTCTAGCAGCAGACTGCGTGTCATTCAATATTGGACCACTACAAGATGGAAAGTATTGGTGTGAACTGAGTAACTCTGATCACATAGCACATCCTCAGGATCTCGTGAATGGAGTCGGTACCATTTTTCAGCCATTCCTGGTAAGAATAAGGAATATCTTATGACCAAATATTGCACGGTCGTAGCTTCTAAAATAATCATGTAAAAATATAGCCTGGGAAGACAGCCGACATGTCGCGACACCACCACCACTGGTTTAACCGCGAAATGACGTCTGACGTCACCTTGGTTGGAGAACCCACTGCCCTTGGCTCAGTCCGTTGTCTGTTCCAGGCTCCCAGATAGTGGGGAAGACGCGAAAGTGTAGGGCGCGCGAAAATGAGGGCGGGGCAGGAGATGATTACAGGCTCCGCCGCCTCCCCCTCTCCACAGTTTCCTCCGGTTTTTTTTTTCGTGTTCGCCCTTTCTCAATTCCGCGGGCCCGACTATCTCGTAGCCTGGAACAGGCTACTCAGTCCGGAACTAAAGCAACCAAGTTTTTTGGAGCGGCAGTTATTTTTTTTGTGATTATTAATTGTCTGAAGCTTCTGAATTGCCCCAATAGGTTGCTGCAAGCTAAGGTTGCTGTTAAAACGATGAACAATAATTTATATTTTTTTCGATAGAACCACTGTGCAAGCAATCCCTGTCCTTTGAATGGCCGTTGTCAAACGGGCTTCACTGATAAAGGTTACCGCTGTGTGTGTGCCGTGGGATTCACTGGCCAAAACTGCAGCAAAGGTATTTTCTACAGTATACTTTTAATATGGAGCTGATATAGATAGTTTCGTTACGACGGCTTCATATTTAAATTATTTAAATTGCACATACAAGATTCACATACAACCCGAGTAATGTCTTCGCCTAGTCCTTTTAGGCCTTTCTACAAGCTTTGGGACTTAATTCAGAAAGAAGTTCTGTGCTGTTTGACCCTTGACATCAAATTCTGGAGATTAAGAGAGGTAACAATAGTAGGTAAAATTTGGCCACCGAAATGCCTGGCCGGGAATCTTCCTTTTTAATTTTCGGCTATTGCTCATGAGGAAAAGGGATAAGACGTTTCATAGGTATAGCTTAACATATCAGGGGCTACCCGCGTCGTTAATTGTAAAACGATAAGGAAGTAAAATAAATAATTAAATAACTTGAAAATAAAAGGTTAGCAAAAAAAAAAAAAAAAAGAAAAAAAAAGTTTAAATCTTCTTTCTTGTCTTATCTTGTTATCGAAGAAGTTTTGTCGTTCCGTTTTCTGTAAAGTATCTCTTCATCTTCTCTTATTTCAGGCTATTATGAGACTTTGGGCAATTCAAAAAATGTTCACTATTATTTTGCTTTTTTTATGTGCAGTGACTCTATTCGTCAACACTTCTCCAAAAATAATTTCTACGCAAAAAGAACAACAAGTGACTTTCACGTGCAATGCATTTGGCTCACCGCTCCCTATCATTACATGGAGGAGGTCTCATGGAACTCTGTCTACTTCAAGAACTCTTACCACGGACGGAAATCTGTCTATAATGAATGTGACGATAGGTGACAGTGGCTTCTATGTATGCAATGCTACGAGTGTTGAACAAAAAAATTCTTCATCTGTAGAGCTTAAAGTGTTTTATAGTCTTGCCCACGTAGTCAGCCCAGAGTTATCAGTTACCCTGTACGTTGGTCAAGCTTTGAAATTGTCGTGTCCCACTTCAAGTAGAACAGAGTTGTGGCTGTACAATGGAAGTGTGTCAGTGCCTCAAGATGCATACCTCGAGACACCAGGCATATTACTTATTCCTTCCCTTAGGAAAGATCACGTGGGTAACTACTCTTGTCTATCAGGAGAATCCCTTCAGTGGAATGTAAGTCTTCATGTTAAATTTCCAGAAACATGCACCATAGTAAAGCAGAGCATTTGTGATGTCAGCGGTGATTACGTCATAGATCCTGATGGTGAACTAGGCGAACATCCATTTACCGTTTACTGTAACATGACTGACAAGGGAGGGGTTGGGGTAACCGTTGTCAGTCATGACAGCGAGAGCAGAATCCTTGTAAAAGGAATCGAGGCCCAGGGTGGTTACAGACGAGACATTCATTACATCGGTGCCAGTCTCTCTCAGATCAAAGGACTCACAGAAGTTGCCGCAAATTGTCAGCAATTCATCAGATATGAGTGTTATGGTTCCATGTTGCTTGTTCATAATAGAAATAATAGATATGGTTGGTGGGTGTCACGTGATGGCGCAGATATGACGTATTGGGGTGGAGCTACTGTAGGGTGTGCATGCGGAATGACTTATTCCTGCGACAAGAGTTCTAAGCTGTGCAATTGTGATAAGAATGATCATGTCTGGCGCGAGGACAGCGGTGTTCTGACAAATAAGTTGCATCTTCCGGTCTCTCAGCTAAGGTTTGGTGACACTGGACATCGTTTTGAGGAAGGATATCACACTTTAGGAAAACTAGAATGCTATGGAATGAGTTGACGATGCAGATAGTATCAATGGTTGAGAAAACTAGTATGCACTGGATAAAACTTGAGAATTGAACAGTGTGTGTAAAAACAAAAAGCAGAAAAAGAATCTGAAGCAAACCGACAAGAATCCAGGTCTGCAAGAAATCTTACCTTGCGAATCTACTCTGGAATCAACGTGCAAGGCAGATTATATCGAAATGCTGAGAAGACGGAAGTCGGACAAACGAAAAACACATTTACTGATTCGGTGAGGCCTAGTCTGTTTCAAGGGACAATGATTCACCTTTGAAATGTATTTAAACGTTTGCCAGATCTTAAGCTGATGACTTCACGTTTGCAGAAGCTTAAAATTATAAGCGGTTGTAGTAACTTATTTTCGTATAAACAGCGTTTGAAAGCTTTAAACAAGGATCGAGACCTACCTTATCTATTTTTCTTATAATTCCAGTGATGAATTATTACATCGGATGTCACCAGTCATGAACAGGAAACTCAAAGCGGTCAAGTAAATCTTCGGATGTTTAGCTGAAAATCTTTTCTTGTTAATAAATTTTCGCTAGCAATGGTCTGTCGCATCTTTCTTTGCGGAAGTTGTGAAACAGCGTTAGAAAAAATGACAGAACGCAACTGGCCGTACCAAAAACGGTGCCATGTGACGGTCCTCAAACCGGCTATTTTTCAACAAAGGTGGTGTCCTTGTCACCGATCGAGAAACAGAAAGAGTAACGAGAACGTGGGCATTTAAACACCTCAAAATTTGAAAAGAATTGTGTGTACATTCGAACCTCCCGTAAGAGACCAGCCAAAAGGTGGAGATTTAGTGGTCGCTTACGGAGAGTGGTTGCTTATAAGATTCGAACCATAGTGGGCTCTTCCGAGAAGATCAAGAGGTGCTGGTTCATCTTCTCCCTGAAGGATATAAGTACGTGTTGTAGAGCAACTATAGGGCTTTGACTAGGTAATTTTGGAATGCCCCTTTTGGATAGGTGGTCGCCTATGAGTTGTGGTCCCAAATGAAGGTTTCACTGTAGTGGTAATGACAGCTATACGTTCAGCTTTAAACTAACGGATCAGCGTCACTGACTCGCTTTCGCTGTCCACGAACATCTCGACAGAACAGGCTATTAAGTGTGGCTACCTCACGCACTTGATCTAAATTTTATATAAAGATTACAGTCCAAAATTGACACTTCTCGTCGGCTGTAAAGAACAGTTTTGTTTATTGAGGTAGGATAAAAATGCTGAGAAAGGGCAAAACGCAAACAGTCAACAGAACAACTTTTCTTGCCCTGGATTTTATCAATTAGGAGTATGGCCTAACTCATGCTGCACATAGAAAAGCGTAGTTTTGGTAAGTACGTCAACAGACGATCTGAAGGAGAGATGATTATCCTCCGCTTGTTGCGTGATATCATATTGGTTGTCCTGTGGTGCGTGCCTTTAGTCATGCGATAGAACAGTATCACACCAACTACGTGGATATGTTTTTTTTTTTAGGCTAAACGACCTTTTCTCTAAAAAGGAACACTCTTCTCAACTATTTATCTTCATATACATTGCCTACTGCACGTGGATTTGCTTCAATCATAATATAGTTTGACAAATTTTACGTAGTAGGGCAAGTCTGTGTCTTAATATTTCCACCCCGCTTACATTCTGTGCATTTTTAAAATTGATCCCCCAAAATCAAGCCTCTTAGAAAATTGTACCCCCGCCCCTCCGAAACCCCCGCCCCCCCTGGGACGTAATAAACGATCGGTCCCCAAGAACTACCCAGAGGAAGCCATAAACAAAAAGTGAGGAAGAGTTATAGAGGCCGAGACCCTTATCTGTAAGAATCAAGAGCTGCTTATAACTCCAATAAAGTAAACACAAGAACCCTCTTTTGCAAAGACGATAACAATAAATCATTTATAACGCCACTGCAAACAAACCGGTTGCCATACCAATGAGAAAATACCGACTGCGGGCCGGTTTTAAGTCGGTGTTTAACAAAACATCGTCTCAAGTCCTCTTTAATTTGACCAAACCAAAGGTGACAATATATTGTTTACTATTAATAGCCTCGAAATCCACTGCACTTAGCTCTTTATTATCTAAATTTCGTTTGAATATGAAAAAATGAGTCACCATATTGGGAAATCAGTGCAAATTAATACTCTTTTTTTTTTACATAAGAATGCTGTTTTTTCCAGCCCAGGCTGAATATTCGTATTTTTCTATCAAAGGCAGCATTGCTAATCGCTTGACGTTGCCAGGTTACTCTTATGTCGAAACCTCACTTTAATTAATTAGCTCTGATACTGGTGAAATAACGGCTGAGATAAAGGATACATATAGATATGGGATTCGCAGTAGCAAAGTTGTTAGTTGTGATTCTTGCTTATAAATTCATGCTTTTTTGCAAAGGGCAGGATGGTAAGTTTTGTTGAATGATGCACTTGTGGCTGAAATTTTGCTAGTTTTATTCTGTTGAATTCCTCATTAGGTTGTTGTGGTTTTATCTCTACTAGGGCTTGTAATACAGTGTTCGTTGGCCGGACTGAAAATTGGCCAACAAAAATTTGCTTTTGGGGGCAGGGCGAGAATTAAATAGTTGAAAACTTAAAATCTTAAAACGTTTAATAAACAAAGTGGTTCTTCAAAAGATATCTTGTTTATTCAAATTTTGCGATTTTCTCTGACAGATGATCACTTTTAAAAAGCTAGTTTCGAAAGAAGGGCGTTTCGACCGTCAAACTGTCACGGCCGTTTTTTTTTTTTACAATATTGTGGAAAGTTGCAAATTAAAATGCGCCCAATATAATGTATATGTTTTACAGATAAACACAGCGTAACATTGCGGTTGACAGCATCAACAACTACCAGACGTCGCATTTTTCAAAATTTTGAGATCCTAATAAAGATGATTGCGCTGCCTACAGTTGAACAAAGATCTTTAAACAAAGATCTTAGAGCCCGAAACGTAGCAGCAGTCAGAGTGCTCCGTTCAGGGCAAAATTATTTGACTAACTAGAGTATAGGCGTTGTATTTAAGATATATTTTACATTTTATTCAACCTTATGTTATCTTAAATAATGCATGTACTAACTTATGTCTACGATCCACTCAAAGCCATATTTGTTTAACAATAAACATGTGTTTCGCCTGAATCTACATTAGTTATTTTAAGTGCCTTCTTCTATCTTTTTCAAAATATCGATCATCGACTATCAACGTTATTCGGGCCCCCGTGTGGACGCCTTTTATTTTTGAAACTCTTGGGGCCTCTCAAATTTGCGCCAAACTTCCTGAACGTGAAAAAACATAGAATCGTGAATTAATCAGTTTTTTAAAAGGGCGACTCAGGGGCTGCGTAACACTAATACTACCACTACTACTAATAGTAGTCATCACGGCGCGCGCTTAAATGGCTTTTTTCACTGCTAGAAAAGCAAATCTTGGAATTTCTTGTCTTTCTATTTAAAACTGAGAACCCTCTATATCACGAATTTTGTTAAAGTTATGATTAATTGGTAACAGAACTTCGCGTCGTCCAATTCGTAATGGTAACAGGACTGAGTGGAGTCCAATTCAGTCTGTAATCATACGAGTGATTAACAAAATCGGACGACCGCGTAGCGGGAGTCCGATTTGTTCAATTACGAGTGTGATTACAGACCTTATTACATCCACTTTGAAATCACTGGCTATCCGTGCAATCTGATTGGCTCTCAGCGGTGTGATTTATTCCTAAATCGCACCATTTTTTGCTCTATATCGCATCTGTTCCAAATCGCGTCATTCTAAATCGCATCATTTCTGTTTTAAATCGCACCATTTTTGTTCTATATCGCATCATTTCTGTTTGGAATACAAAATGAGATATAAAAGCCTTTTTGTTTCGGCTTTTTAACAAACCGGCTACTTGATCGATGAAATGTTAGTACTGACTAAATCTTGCGATTTCGAAATGGAAGTAATAAAGTGGTAATTGAACTTCGTGTCGTGCAATTTTGGTCTGAAATCATACTTGTGATTTCAAATCGAACTCGCGCTGCACGCTCGTTCGATTTTGAAATCACGCGTATGATTTCAGACCAAATTGCACTCCACTCAGTTCAATTACCATTATTTAACGTATCTTAAGTATGGTAGTTTCTTGTGCTTTTAACAGAAAGCTGTCCTCGAGTGCTGGAGTACAGTGGTTCAATGGAAGGCCGCACTCTTGTAGGTCACGTGTTCAAAGGAGTTGAAATCACATCCCCAGATGTTTGCGAGATAAATTGTTTTTTGGAAGCTGACTGCGTGTCTTTTAATGTTATACATCGAGAAGATGGAAAGTACTGGTGTGAACTAAGTAATTCTGATCACACAGCACACCCTGATGATCTTGTGTATGGAGTCAACACCAACTATCAGCCATACCTGGTGAGAGCAGAGAATAATCTGCTTGGCGTAATAAATGAAATTTTTAACAACCGGTGCGGGAAGATAAAATGAAAGATATACAAATTCGCAGAAAGCAGAAGCATATCTGATCATATGACCTCGAAGCGTCCATCTTCCTCTTACTTGTTGAAAACAAGTTTTTTCAGCCGTCCAATCAGAAGCAAGGAAATCTTTATGCCCAAATATGGAATAAGAGGGTTATATGATTTTGGACTCAGAAAATTAAAATAAAGTGCGAATTTTAGAAACTAGATAAGGGGAGAATCGATTGCATTTATTAGCTTTAACATATTTTCAAGGCGGAAGACTTGGTTTTTTAATATCTTTAAACTGAGATGAACGGATCCGAAGCGCCTAAATATGCAGTCTGTGCCAGATAGTGGGGACGTCGTCAAAACAAGGTCAAGCAAAATTAAGACACGCGTTTGTGAACTGGTGAAGAGGGCGGATCCCCTTTTCCCAGTCCACGCGCTTTTTACAATCTCTGCACTATTATCTTGGACCCTGAAATAGACCTCTTTAACTTGTAGATTTTGTTTTCGCAATGCAAGTCGTGTGATGATACTCTAGAGAACTGTTTCTTTCAAATTTCGTCTTATTCTCCTGCATACGTTCGCTTAATTTATGAAGAGACAAAGGATCAAATTCCCTTGGGGCCTTATTCGGGAAAACAAAACGGACAAGCTAAAGAGGTCTATAGCTGAAGTATCATGCTGAAAACAGTTCAATCCCTCAAATGCGTTCACTAGTCCTAATACATCTTAAATGCCATCCGACTGATTTGTCAGTCACACCTATCCAGTTTACCAACTGAACTAGGCACCGATACTGACATAATTTGTTTCCCTTGTAACCGGTGGCCTTTGAATGACTTAAGCGACCGATAATCCCTATACATTTATACCCTTCCACTACCCAAAAAGGATGGACCAGTTACAAAACAGAACAGTTTTTACTCAATCCTTGGCTATTCTATGTTCAGTCATGGGCGTCAGTTATATTTGTTCATGTCATTCTGCAACATTTTCTTTAACGCATCTTTTCCTTTCTGCATCTCATCCTCTTTATAAATAATGAGTGGTTATTTAAGTTTGCTTCGCAAGAAACAAGGGTCCACTCTGACCCTAATATGCATGTGAACTGAGGCAAGG
The DNA here is from genome assembly GCF_958299795.1 of Porites lutea. Classification (NCBI taxonomy): domain Eukaryota; kingdom Metazoa; phylum Cnidaria; class Anthozoa; order Scleractinia; family Poritidae; genus Porites; species Porites lutea. Next base: position 35,564,669 of record NC_133204.1, read on the forward strand.
CATTGCGCGCTCTGTGGACCTATTTGTTGCTGGGGTAACTGAGTAGCGGGTGATTGGTTCACTTCTCTAAATATATAACTTAAATAGTTCACCGCTAACGTGATTGAATCTTCCTTTTTGTAGAACCCGTGTGCAAGCAATCCCTGTCCTCTAAACAGTCGTTGTCAAATAGGCTTCACTGAGAAAGGTTACCGCTGTCTGTGCTCTGCTGGATTCACTGGCTCAGACTGCAAAGGTTGTTGCCTTTTAATGAGTTTGTGCCCCTTGAAACTGGGCTTATTAAAAAGTTCCAATCAAAAGAACTCCTTGTTGTTGATTCGAATTTTTCAATAGCTTGGTGGTCTGTCTGAGTATGGGGTCTTTGACTCTTTTACGGGACCATCCTTATGGCATTTTTCTTTTGTCTTTAATCATGTTCTTTAAACTGCCATTAAATTTAGATAAATAAATAAATAAATGAGTAAACATAAACAGATTAGCATGTTAAGAGTGAACCGCAGAGTTTAGGTAGTAGAACAATATATGTTGAGACACTGTTGTGACATGTTGACACATTGTTGTGAAAAAGACTGTGTCGAGACTGACCAGAGCTTAAAGACAATATTTAACTTAGCTTCTTGGTCTATTTTTGTCTCCGCAGAAATTCCAGTTGTTATCGCGTCTCCAACGGTTATTTCTACACGAGCAGGACAACACGTGACTTTCACGTGCAGTGCGACTGGTTCATTGCCCCCTATTATTACATGGAGTAAGTCTCAAGGAAGTCTGCCTGCTTCAAGAACTCTTACCACGGAAGAACAACTAACTATACTCAATGTTACGATAGGTGACAGTGGTTTCTATGTGTGCAATGCTACGGGTGCTACATGGACAAATTCCTCCTCAGTCGAACTTAAAGTGTTTTGTAGTCTTGTCAACATAATTAAACCATCTTCTTCTGTTACCCTGTTTGCTGGTCAAGCTTTGAAATTTTTATGTCCTACTTCAAGTGGAACGGAGTTGTGGATGTACGATGGAAGTACTTCATTACCTCAGGACGTAGTTATCGAGACACCAGGCATATTACTCATTCCTTCACTTAGGAAAGATCACGTGGGTAACTACTCTTGTCTATCCGGAGATTCCCTTCATTGGAATGTAAGTCTTCGTGTTAAATTTCCAGAAACATGCAGCATAGTAAAGCAGAGCATTTGTGATGCCAGCGGTGATTACGTCATAGATCCTGATGGTGAAGTAGGCGAAGCTCCATTCACCGTTTATTGTAACATGACCGACAAGGGAGGGGTTGGGGTAACCGTTGTCAGCCATGACAGCGAGGATACGATCCATGTAATAGGATTCGATGGTCGGGGTAGTTACAGACGCGACATTCACTACATCAGTGCCAGTCTCTCCCAGATCGAGGGTCTGACGCAGGTCTCCACAAATTGTCAGCAATTCATCAAATACGAGTGCAAGGGAGCCGTGATGAGATTAGATAGAAATGATAAATATGCTTGGTGGGTGTCACGTGACGGTGTGGCTATGACGTATTGGGGTGGAGCTACCAACGGTTGCGCATGCGGGATGACCAATTCCTGTGCTAACCCATCGTGGTCGTGTAACTGTGATAAAAATGACAAAGTCTGGCGAGAAGACAGCGGTATTCTCGAAAACAAATTGGATCTTCCTGTCTCACAGCTAAGGTTTGGAGACGCTGGAGAGCCTGGCGAGGAAGGATATCACACTCTTGGGAAATTAGAATGTTATGGAATGAATTAAAAGCAGACTCACTGGCTGGGAAAACCGAAATCCCGAAAATGGAATGAACTAGCCTGTGTGCAGGCTCACCGTGCGATTTTGGTGGCGGAGCCGTCATTCCGCGAGGAGAATAGATTCCAGTGCCAAACATTTTCCCCGAACTGGCGCTGAGTGAGCCTGCTAGCCGGCTGGGAATGAACTAATGGTTGACAATTTACATATCAGAGAGAAAAATTTATTGAAATATTATAAATGCTATGAATCATTTACTTATATTAAGCCAGGGATTTAGCTGAATTTTTAAAGAATTTTCCTGGTCTAAACATTGCCTTAAGACCCAGTTACATTATCCCAATATGACAGTCCTAGACAATGTGTAAGAAAACAAAAGCAATTCCTTCTAGGGACTCGGCCTGGACACTGATCTTTAGCCAATGCTCACACTTTAGCAGAAGTTATAAGTTTTGTATTATCTCTTTTCGTTGAACCATTCAGAAAGTTTGAAATTTTGTGACCAACACCAGTTAGTCTTTTCATTTGGTAGTCAAGAGTAGAATTCTACCTAAAAACGACCCCTGCGTTCAAACAAACCGCCTCGTTAATACTACTTCTAGTTCTCTAGGCCGCAACAGAGACATTACGGACTTGTTCCCAGTCTCTTTCTGTATTCGTGCTGTAATTTACGGGAAGGATGTAGTGAGTTCGCGGTGCATCAAGGGAAGAAAGGAAGAAAACGCGAAACATCGTCATTTTTTCTCTCCAGTCCATCCCAAGCGCTTTTGCGCGCGTCTATGCTCCTTTCCATTTTCTTTTGCAAGAATAAAGAAGCGAGTCGAGTCGACAAGTCTGATCACGTCCATCCTTTTTCGGCCCAAAATATAGGAACATAGACTTAAGATTGGAAATAAAATTGGCCAGCACAATAACTTACTGGTACACAAGGAGGGAAGAGGTCTTGTTAACAATTTTGATTTAATTCTCAGTTTTGGACCACTTTATCAGAAAAGCACTCTAAAGGCCTCAGAGTAGCAAAAACAATAAATATTACAGATTTGAATATTTTCTAATTAATTCTTCTTTTTAAGACCTTCCATCTACTGTGTTTATGATCAACTGCCAAACTCAGTTATCAGCAACGACATGTTTTTTCGTTTAACTTTCTGTGAAAATAAGTTTCTATCTTGTAGACAGTGTGTCTCATTCTTAGAACAAAAATTATAGTGTTTTCTTTCTTCATTTGCATTGTGGAGCGGTTTGCATAAAAAAAGTCTTTTAGATGCTTTAGCCAGGCACGAAAATGTTAAGAACAGGTGTCTTAAATCGCTTTAAGGAGATGTAAATTATACATAAAATATAAAATATCTGATCAGGGATCAGTGATGTATAAAAGTTATCTTCTGTTATCTTATTGTTATCTCAATTAGTATTGAATATTCTTGATACTACATCATCATGCATAGCTAGATGACTGTTGAGATGACTGGCGCAATTGTGTTGACACTAACTTGCCTACAATCGTTGTATTGAGCATACCACGAAAGCAAACCGAATAGGATATTTGGCCATTGTGGACCTATGTGCGGAAGGTATAGCAACTGAGTAACAAGCGGTTCGCAACTCATGACGAGCAACGACAAGGCAAGACGCTTTATTCTGTTGGCGAAATTCACAGGTCGCAAGGCCAGTAACGAGGAAAAGCTTGCCAAACTTTTGCAAAATTCGTCCTATAGAAAAGAACTAGAGGGACTACATCGCAAGGATTCATTGCGTCATAAAAATCAAGCAATCTCAAATATACTGTTTCAAATTCTTCAAGTACAAGAAGTTGGAAGTACAAAAGAGTATGACCTAAGCGGAAGCATTTTTAAGGTTCATGTTGTAGAGGATACAGAACTATGAAAGAATATTAACAGCATCAGTTCAGCGTAAATTCTTCATTTACCCACAAAACTCAGTGTCAATTTCAGATCCTATAACGTTGTGATTGTCATGTAGCTTGTTATCAACCTATTAGTAGCAATTCTAAAACTGTTAATGGACAAGATCACCTTGAAAACCGCTATTTCCGTTACCTAGTTCTGCTATTATCCATAAAGAAAGTGATAACAGTAAAAGGAAGCTTTCAGCGAACATGTATACATATCTTCGACTTCCAAGCACTGTCCTTTTAATCGGCGAGGGCAGCAAAAATCATAAGCTATAAACTTTAACTCTCTAAATCCAAAGTCAAGTGTCTGGTCAAGTGCTAACTTACACAAGGCATCTAAGAATACTGTAAAAACTGTAAGTATATCATGCAACTGTTCATTTCACGGGGAAAAAAAAAACATTACTGTGCGCAGTGTGTTGCAAGAATTATACAGGAATTAGTCGTTATAAATTAAAAAGGCCATTGAAGCATAAGCATTAGTATTTTGTTTACCACCATAAGTAATTGAACTGTATAAAGCCGGATGCCATAAAGTGAATATGTCTAAAAGAATAATTTCCAATTATAATCTGTAGAGGTTATTTAACGGTGTTCAATTCAGAAGCTGTGGGTGGATTAAGTAAATATTCCAGAAGAAATAAATTATCAGATCTCCACAAATTGGCAACATGTTTTCCATTCTTAATGATTGATTGAGCATTGAGGCGTTTTCACACTGATGCCCATTAGACATCATCGTTTATGTCTTTGTCATAATAAACAAAGGCAAAATGATAAATCAAACAGACGTTTACAGATCCAAGACAAGTAGAATTATAACAACAGACCACTATTTTAACCACCATTTCATTCGTTATCAAGGGCGTTGTATCATTATATCGATGCGAAAGCGGCAACATGTCACCCTCTCCACTGTTTAGTTGTTATAAGCGCCATGTTAATTGCTGTTGATTGTCAATACATCAATGATACTTTCGTCATCAATCATGGATACGTTCGTCAACAACGTCAACTTACACATGAGTGAGCCACAGGTTACATTAAAAACCCGCGACTAAGAACCTGTTAGGCTAAGATTTGCCACGGTTAGGTCCACTCTATACAGGAACTTGTTTAGACAAGAACTTAGATAAGAACTTGTTTAAACAAGTTCTTATCTTTTAAAATCTACAAAAAATTTTGTACACTTGGGCAAATTTCTCTTTGAGACATGTGCTTTATTACTTCAACTGCAATTGTAATGGTATACAGGTTTTAGCTAAGGAATGGGTTGAATACAACTAAATACTCTTAGCTACAATGTATTCCTTCTTCAGGAGATAAGAACCTACTTAGAAACCTACATAGCCTTAAGTTATGCTAATTGACATTTATGTAAGAGCCTCTTTAGGCCAACTTGGAAAAATGCAGGTTCTTAGTCGCGGGTTTTTACTGTATCTTTGTTCAACTCAGAAAAAAAGACCCTATTTCTCAAAGCATTACCTAAACTGAACACATAACAGGCAAATAATACAAGAAAAAAGTTTACACAATAAGCTATTCGTGATGGTGAATGGAAAAAGGTTGATTCATGCAAGTTGATTAATGGAACAGAGAAGTTTCACAATTGTTCGTTCTAACACTCACCTTTTGTTAAAATTTGAAAAAGGTGGTCACGAGACCAAGGAGTTCAACAAAAGGACCCCCATGGATGCAAATGAGTCAAATGACAAAACTGACACACATTTTAATCCTATATGAAGTAATGGGCTTTTTTGCAACTAAATGGTCACGTGGCACAAAAAAGCCTTGATTGGATGCAAGTAATTGACGCAGTGGGGCAAGAAAAAAAAAATGCTAATATTTTTCTTCCTATTCAACAATGGAGGTCAAAAGAACTTTGAACCGCTCGAAAAAGCAGTCCCAAGTAATTGTAAATTGTAAATTTTTTTCATTGGCTTTAGGTTCGTCGCTTCGTTCCCTCACTCCTCCCCAGCAAAGTTTCACCCAAAAAAGGACTCATTTTCAACCATTTTGCTCAAAATTCAATGTTGTTTGGTTTGGAGGGGGGAGGTTCCAAGACACTTTTGACACTCATTGGGGGTTCCTTTTCGTCGTTTGCATTCCAGCAAGATGTTTTTGAACCACTGGGGCATCTTATCCTCCTTCCGATTTCTTATTTCTAACTAACTACGTGAACAAAAGCAAGACTAACCTTGGCCCACTAAATGATTAAAAGATCAGACAAATAAATCTTAAAAGTAACTTTCAAAATACTTCACAACACCCATCATATTCGTACTTCCCTTATTTATTTGTTCCCCGATCGTCGTCCTTTTCGTTACCTAGTCCTACTCACTCCCAGCCTCGTACCCAGGCCAGTTCGCGCCATCCGAGTGACCAGAGGCAACCAGAGGCACCAGAGGGGGCTTGGAACCTTAACAGGTGACGTCACATCCGAAATCACTGAGGACGACTGGGAACGAGGCTGATCCACTCCCACATCCCACGACAGATGGGCATTAGGGATGGTCAGAGAATGCAACGTTCCTTGGGGCTAAGTTTAGGAAAAAGGTTCTTTGGGATGGAGTCTGTCGTTTTACTCCTTATCCGGGAAAACTAGAATGTCTAACTTACTTTCTTCTGGAAACAAAGGCAGGACCTTCTTCTCAGTTGTCTTAAGACCCTATACTACTAATAGTTGACACTACAGCTTTCCCCGCTGTGTATATTGTTGGTCAATAGCATTCTTGGTCGTTGTGTAGCTCTTTGAAATACTGTCTACCGATTCATAATGAAGATTTTCACACATTCTCCATACAATAAGTGAGATAAAAACAGGAAACTCGCAAGGTTCTATACACTGATTCAGTTCGATTTACACAGCTTTGATCAAAACATGTACATTCTCTGTTTAGAGAAAAGTCTATTCTAAACCATAAGAAAAGATTTAATTAGAATTTGGAGTTTTTCGCTATTTCTCTTTCACTTTTTACATATGTACAGTTCATTTTATTTGCCAGAAAGTAAGCCTTAGAAATTCAAAGATTTGATCAATTCACGCCCACGCCTTCTAGTCTTTTTTTTAAAAATTCAGAAGAGCAGGGAATAAGTCAGCACAGAATTTAATTGTCGGCTAATTTCTGTATTCGTCCAGCGTTCTGTTAGTGATAAGCTGGCCGTTGATTCACTCGTCTTGCTTGTTTGTGGACTGAGTCTTATTCCCCCAAAGAAAGAGAAAGAGTGTCTGGCAAATTATTTCCAATCAAAGATTTGTGAACTCGTTTTTGGCAAACTCTCCAAGTGTTTAAGTTATACGCACCTTATAACTTCATCTGCGCTTAACAAGTGACTTTTGATCCCTAACTTTCAAAACAGCTGCTCCACAGAACGTTACTGGTAACACGTAACGCAAAGGAGTATCGAAGTATGACTGTACAATAAATGTCACAAAATGGTCCCTTCGGGACTTTGTGTCTTTACGTTATTCTTGTTTCGGTATAACACGAAATTCATGCGTGATATAATCACGACTAATGACATGACGTAACAATCGTTGATTAGTAAGATCATTAATTACTACTAGTTGCGAAACTTGAGAGACACCAACGGGTACGTGAATCTTATTCTTATTTACGGTTTTCTTTAACATTTCTTGACTGATTGTAGTTCCTGTTGATATCTCTACGTAGATTTCGAATTTCTTTATATCTTCTGTATTTCTGTACATTTTGGACGAAATAAACCATGTGCAGTATTTGAAACCTTGGCGACTCGCAGCTAGCAGTACAATCCTAACCATTTCGTTCTAGCGGGCACGAACAATAGAAACGTCATCATTACCCAACGATTCCATGCGGTCCCTGTTCAAGCAAATCGAGATTTTTTTCTGGCATACTGACTGTATATTTCAACTGTAATTACTCTCCTAAATATACGCGCGAGCTACCAGAGTGCCTCCTCGGGATTTCGCTTTCTGGGCGAAATCCCTTCGGGGGCAACTAAAAGCTGGTTGTGGCTGAATGAATGAATGAATAAATGAAAGATATAAATTTATTAATTTAGTATTCATCAACTCTGCCAAGAGCCAGCTCGAACTGCCTACGTGCTGTTCATAATTATAACTCTTCCATTATTATGTGTCTGATTTTAAACGGCAGCCAGCCAAACATATGCTGAAGTACGTTTTGCACGGCGTCGAGCTTTTTGCACTTTCTCAGATTTTTTATTCTCCTTTTACTATTATGTGCGTATATAACGTTTATGGTGGAATTACAAGGTTAGCGATTGTTGTTTTGCTATCGACCAAAATGAAATCCTCTTAAATCAATTTTTGCAGCCGCAAAGGTTAGGAGGTAATGGACAAAGTTAGCTTAAAACGGTAAGACAAAACAAAGCTCTGACAAAGTCATCGTGCTACTGAATTATGAATCACTGAACACTTTCTGACTTTTATCATGTTTTATGAGGACCGCACCTGCTGCCATTGTTCATCAACCAATCAACACCGACTCTAACCGTGCAATTTTTATGCACAGAAAGTAATTGACATTAATGAAGTTTAACATAACAAAAGTCAGTTTGTTTGTACCATGGAAACCTTCTCATGGTGAATTATAAGTAAAATGTCGGGTTTTTCTAATGCTAGCCAAAGTGATGGATGTTTCCAGCAGTGGTTTGCTTGTAAGTTCCTCTGTTTGTTTAAATTTTTTGATAGCTTTCTAGGTGTTAGTCACTTAAGAGTCTTTAAAGCCTTTTTACGATGAGAACCCGGCAATTTTGCGTTTTACCGAACGCAAGACTACGCAGAGGCTGTGTCCACTTCATATATCTTGATCCATTGTCTTTTAGGCTAAAACCTGCATGCAGGAGATACCTATTTTTACCCATTGTTCAAAGACGTTATATGTTATAAATGCTGGATATATTTTATACCATGTTTTCCCGAAGGTTAGTCACTTAGCAAATTTATTACTTATTGATTTCGCAAGCTCTTTAAGTGAATCGAAACAATTATAATTTCTTTAGATGAGCTATCTTATAATAAATCTACAAGTTCTCTCAGAGTTTTTTTTAGAAGTTACTTAGACTGACACAATCTATTTCAAGTGACAGAAAGTTATTTGACGTATTCCCATTACAATTCATCACAATAAAAACGCACGAAACATTTCCAGACAAGAAACATTAACATCCCATTGCTTTTTTAAAATTTTAAAATTTTCAAGAACTATCGTTTCTCAAATATCTTTGCGCACTGAGCTATGTAAACCAGTTAACTAAACGCGGCTGGCCAAAAATAATATATATTTTTACTTTACTTTACGTTGTTTGCATTAGCAAATGTAAACACGCTTTTCCAAGATAAATTTACCATTTGCACACGGGGGGAAAGTCAGTTTATTAATATACTTTTCAAGAGAGGCAGCCAGATTTCGATTTCGATTCAGTTTCTGACACTTCGCCTCACATGGTCAAATTGTAACAAGAGACAATTTTTTCTTCTATTTAGATAAGCCGAATGCTAAAAAAACTTCACAGTACAAGTGGAGTTTCCTATTTATTTAAAAGATATGTGTTTTATCTGTTTATGTACAATGCCAATTTACTAAGCCTGTTGTTAACTCTCGTTCAAGAGGCTTACTGAACGCTGGAAACCAAAAATTTGGCAGGTTTATAGCTAAAAAAGAACCTGCCAGGTGTTCGATATCACTTTATGCATTATTATTGCTAAAATGTATTCAGCAAATTACACGTCAATTTTAGTTGCACCAATAATATAAGTTTTTTATTTCAGTCTAAGTGCTTTTGCTATTAAATTACCCGGTTACTTTGTGTTCTTATCTAATGGTTATAAGCTATCTTACACTCTACTTAGTCATGATAATAACTTGAAATGTGACGGGCAAGATCATTTGTATTCTGAACACGCGAAGAATTTGTCTCTTTTGGTTAACTTCTGAGGAGGAAAGCAATATTTTGACCGGTATGAATTTCATTCTAACGGAAAGACGACATTCAGTCACGTAAGCTGGATATAATGCTTTTAATGCATTTGTGAAGATAAGCAATAACTTAGTATGGAAATGTTTGTGGCATATTGTTCTAATTTCCCTCGCCTCAAACGTACACAAACACATAAAAACTAAATAAAAGATATTCTGCGACCTCATGGCCGTTATTAAGGGATTAGTAAATAAAGCCGAGTTCAAGAGAAGTTCAAATAATATAGATTAAATAAACAGGAAGCTAAGTTACTCATTTTTTAATAATGGCGTCATGAGGTTCCCGAAACGTGGGAACATTATATCATTCTTTAGTTTTTATTTGTTTATGAATCTAAAAATCTTCTTAAAAATTAGACAGTATTTCTGCAGACTCATCGATAACAAAACTGTTGCTTTCAACTTAGTTTTAGTTCCTGCGGATTAAAAGGTAACTTGACAACTCTGTTTATGAAGTGAAGAGTCGAGAGAGAAAATAAGGCCCGGTTCAGATGCCGAACTTTTCATGAGCCGAACCTAATAATACATTGAATTGAGTACATGAAACGTTCGGCGTCTGAATCAATTAGGAACGCCTGTTTCAATTCGGAACGGCTCAGCCGTTCTTTTCGCCTAGCCTGGCCGGGAATTTCGTCTTAGGAGCGACTTTGGAACGGCTTTGATTCAGACGCCGAACTTTTCATGTACCTAACCTAATGCATAAATTATGATAACGTATTTTCTAAGCAGTTTGACCGAAATGAGCATATTTCTTCTCCTGAATTTAGTTCGGCTGGAATTAAGATCGGCGTCTGAATCAATTCAACCGGTCCAAATAATTTGGGTCGGTCTTAATTCGAATTAGTTTCTGCTCATGAAAAGTACGGCGTCTGAACTGGGCCTAAGAGCGCCGTGAGAAAGGCAAACACTGAGAGAATGAGCAGGTTGAAGGATAAAGCTCTATTTGTCCTGCTATGAAGCTAACACGTCAGCAGTCTTGTATTAGTAACAAGTTAAAGTAAACTCTTTCTGCAACTTGTTTTCAGATCTCAATACAGAGTTAAAATAATCCAGGAGAGAAAAATGGCAGCTGTTATTTAGGCAATAACTTCCATATTGTATTTGTTCAAGTCAAGTATTGCCACCACGCTGTGTTGAACTTATCATGACTTCGTTTTCCTCTGTGATTCATTTTCAGGCGATTTAAAGTGTTATTGCCCCTGTGCCGACTCGACTTTTAATTGTGTTTAAACAAAGAGACTATAGATGTTGTAGCCCGCGTACGTAGCTAGTGGAATTGTCATGCGTGGGGTACAGTTTCGTGGCGGACTTGCTACTCAAAGCAGGCGGAGAAGCCAGAGAACGAAATTTCCAATGAGTTGATCACAATCTTCTCACGGCTCTTCTACAAAATTAAAACAAATAAAAAACACAAACACAAACAAACAAACAAACAAGAGCACTCGTCGGCTAATCCCGCCAGCTACGAGTGAGAGCATCGGCAAATAGAAAATTTGAAAAAAAACTAAAAAGACCTTATTGATTTCCCGGCTTAAGAATTGACATTGCCAGATGGATATAAATTAATGTTGAGCGGCCCTCCAAGAAGGAACCAGTATAAATTCATCAAAAAGGTCTAGATAGCAGCAACAATATAATAGAGATTGTCAAAGAAACAAGTACAAAACAAACAACTTTCTTTAATTTACCAGCATGTTTCCACCGCTGTACATCCGTCATCATCAGAGTTACATATTTTACAATCTTCGTTGAATTTAGAGCTCCGTCCACATTAATGCGTTTTCCTTTTAAAAACGTATACATTTCGATGCGTTTAGGCTTTCCATCCACATTAATACGATGAGCGTTTTCGTAAAAAATGCTTCGATTTGAAAACACTGTTGGAAGTGGATAAAAATGAAAACGCATACATATCGTATTCGTGTGGATGGTCGAAAAGGGTCGAAAACGCATCAAAATGAACACGATGTTCGGGAAAATATCGCAGAAGCGTGCATTTTAGCATGCGCATAGAGTTCCACTTACGTCATAATACGCAATTCTATCCTTTTCCCACGTTTTAGTTTGAACAGCCGGAAAACGCATCAAAACGGTAGTGTGGACGCCAATCAATTGTTGCGTTTTCGATGACAACGAAAGTGCATACTTTTGAAAACGCATTAGTGTGGACAAAGGGCCTAAATCGCGCGCATTGTTACAAAGTTCTTTAAACTGATTTAACATAATTGCGTACTAGGAGTTTAAATAAGCGATGCCAAAGGACTTAGAAAGCGAGAGTCAGGTTCACGTGTTTCCCCTGTTGATTAAGGTTGGGCTTTGTACGTGTGTTCTTTAGGCTCAACTTGGAACTTAGTATGCACAGAATCCATATTTGGTAGGAAAATTTTAAATCACAAAATAAGTGCTTTAATAAGGAATCCAAATGGTATGGGGTAAACAACAGCGTCGATGGAATCACACTTCCCTCGCGCAAACGGTTTCTTGGTAGTTTTACGGTAGTATTTTCGTGTCTAAAAAGTTTTTTTCTTTTATTTTTATAGCGACAATTTCTCTGGAATGTGAAGTTAAAAAAAGAATTCTAGCAGCATGAATGTTAACAACGGAGAAAACAACGTCACGTCATGTCCACCGTGAAACAGTTTTCGCTTACCAGTGAAAACCTTAAGAGGTTTGAGAAAGAACTACAAGAGAAAAAAAGGAAAAGCAAGTCCCTTACGAGAAAAATATACAATGAAAGAACAGAAGGTGATGGTAGAAGCTCAGGAATTCAGTCTTATGGCTCACAACTTAGTGCATTTAAAGACAGCCTCAATACCAAGTCGCATCATGTAGAGGCTAAAAAAGCTGTCAATTCTCATAATCCCTCGCAAGTTAGTAGAAAGATTTCTTTGCCTATACACCGACCAGGACCCGAATCAGTCCGAAGGAACCCCGATGGACAAAGTCGGAACGAAAGCAACCCTACTCCACATATTGTGAGGATTGATTATGACGATGAAAGTGACCGCATTGACTACAAAACTAATAGCGAAGATGAGGATCCAAGGCTCGCCTCTGACGATGAGGAAGAAAGTAGTGATGATGACGATGATGACGAAGATGATGACGACGATGACGACAGTGATGATGACGAGGATAGTGATGATGAAAGTGTCGAGAGTGAAAGTGAAGATGAGAGTGACGACAGTGATGATGATGATGATGATGATGATGATGATGTTAAAGTTGAGGATGAAGTCGAGGATGATACCAATGGAACTGAAACAGACTCTAAAAGACTACAAGAGACTCCTGTCAGTGTTCGAACTCACTACTCCAGCAGTTTAAATGCGAGCACAAGCAGTATTCCAACCATTGCTTCAGTCCGGAGCAGACCGGAATCTATAAAAACGACCAAGACAGAGAGAAGAGCTAGCGTCAAGTCCACTGTTAGTTCTGCACCGTCTTACATTCTGAACATCAATCAGTTCCGCATGAAAAAAATGGCAGTAAAACAGGAAAAAGAAAGAGAGAAACTTGGAATTGAAGTCAATGAATCGGAACTTTCTGAATCGAGTCGCAACCGTTCAGCGCTTAGTAGAATGAGCATGCGCGAAAAAGGCACCACGAGCGTGCAAAGCAAAGGCTCTTATGTGACAGTGAGGAATTGGACACGATGGAGCACATTCAGTGCAGCTGGTTACACTATTAGCGAAGGGCCTGACAATAACAAATTTAAAAGAAAACGGAAAACAACGCGAGGAAAAACTCCCACAAAAACACAATCTCGCTCTCAAGTGCCACATTTGCCTGCAATTTCTAATAAAACCTTAAGTAAATCCCAACCTGACCTTCAAAAAGCTAGGAAGCGCCGCGTTACATTAACAATACTTCCTGGACTCTCGAATGCGCGACCAGTAAGTCGCAGTCAGATGGCTTCGCGAATGAGTACTCGTTCGATTATAAAGACACCAACCATGCCGCGTGTCAAATCTGTCCCTGACTTGAATAGGGAAGCGGTGATGTCATTTTTCGAGATAGAAAGAGGAGCGAATCGATCTGAAAGCAGGTCTGGTCGTAGGGGCAAAAGTAGCAGAGCAGAAATGTCATCTAAAAGTAAGCAACGAAAAAGACAAGAAACAGATAATGACGATTTATATGATTTTAAGAATCGACGTAAAAGAGTTTTGAAACGCAAGGAACGTAGTCGGAGAGAGAGAAATGATACGTATCTTAGTTCTGCGTCGACTATTCGACCGATTACTAGTCATCACAAGAAACCTTCAATCGATGGTGGAGTTTCTTTAACGAGTGCATTGTCCGTGTCCACTGTAAAATCAAGTAAATCTGACAAAAGTAGAAAAACTTCCTCTAGTGCTTCAAGCAAAGTAAGCAAAATTTCAAGAAAGCCCAGGATGCAACCACTCCGAGCTTATGCTGGTTACCAAAGCAACGCATCCAGTCGAGGCTCATTATTCCCACCAGGGACACCTATCAGTCTGATCCTTCAACGCAGCCCGAGCCTGCGGTCTGCCATAACAGAGTACAGCAGTTATCTTAGCTTAGCAGCTTCTAGTATTAAGTCTGCCCGAGCCACTTCTGTGTCGAGTCTATCAAGTACCGGTAAGTATTTACTTTTACATTGACTTTTTTAATAGAAGTTTAGTTTTAATTGAAAATCTCTATATTGTTTAGTGTCTACTCGAAATCGGCCAGTCAACCTGCCATCGCCTTCTCACTAACAAATAAAGTCAGTAGATAAGTTACTAACTCCCTTTGTGATATAAACACAGAATGAAATATACGTTTAGCGGTCATCTTTTAGAAAAGACCAGCCTAAATATGAAACATGAAGGAAAAATGGTGATGATAAGAAGAAATATAGAAGAACAACAAGAAGAAGTATCCATCTAAGAGAAAATAATGGAACAGAGAGGGAATCTTAGGGCGTTGACGCATTGTCCCGTCATAGATCCAACGACGCGACGGCGACGAGAACGTCGCTTAAAAAGTGAATTTACGTTCTTTTCGTCTTTACAGCGATTATTCCTACCCACTTACTTTGTCAAATGTATGCGAACCCTCCGGAAGCTGACTTTAATGTGACCATATTCAAGCTCAGAAAGAGAAATAAACTTTCGTCGTTGTTGTTTACGTCCTGCTTAAAGCGCGACATTAGACATTTTTACGTCGTAGAAGTGTAAAACAGGAAAGACATGTACAAAAAAGGGTGATACACGTGCAAAGTTGTTGTTTTGCTTATTAAACCGTTGGTTTTTTGACGTTCTCATAGCCGTCCGCGTCTTTTTGGATCTTCAAGTCTCTAATGTCCCATTATTCAACACCGAATAAAAGTTTGCGGACCTCTCCGAAAACCAGCTTCTAATTAATTTCAAGCGATTAATTGGTCTAAAAATAACTTTCGGTGAAATTCACATATCCCAACGGCAAGACTGGGTGTTTCCCTCTCTCTCTCCTTATTCTCTCATGATCCATCAGATGACGAATTAGACTGAGAAAACAATCGACAACCAATCAGAAACACTACTGAGATCTTAGTAGCGACACGTCATCAGTATGCAATTTCTGCCCTTGTTTCTCAGACGTGATTTCGCAGGGAAACCAGTGGTGGGGACGCGTAATGTCGGCTATTTCCCCAGGCTAACAATCAATTAACTTCAATTCCCCATTCCGGAAGCCATAAGGGGAATGGGTACAAGCTTTCGGCGCAAAGATTTCTGGGGTCGTTTGGGTGAAAAGCTTTACGTATGATTGGTTAATGGATCATCCACCAATCATAACTAACGTTCGTCCACCTAAAACAATCTCAGACTGATCACTACACCCAAAGCTTGCATCCATTCTTCCTAGAGTTTCTGGAGTGGAGAATTTTCTCTGTCAATTCATGTACTCTTTGTATCTAAAAAAAAACAATCAAAGACCATCAACCGTACACAAATGTAATAAATGAACTGGCGTCAAGAATTCTTGCCGGTATTTATTAGAGCTACAGACAATAAGAACCACTCAAAGCGATGGGCCAAAAGGTGACGATGGCCTCTCAATGGAGGCCAGGCTTACACCAGCAATGGTGAAAGAATTGCGGACTTGTCAACAACTTTTTAAAACAATTAAAGTTCAAATATATTTGTCGTTTGTTTATACGCCTAATTCTTTAATATCCTTCATACCAGAAGCAGAAAACTCTTTCCCAGTAACGAAACAGGTGTATAGTGAAGCTTTTTTCGCAGTTATACTCCGGTTACCATAGAGATAGTTTTTTTGATGGTCTTGAATTTGTTATTACTTCCAAGAACTTTTTCTTCATTACTTGAACACTTATTTGCCTAATTTGTTTTTTCAGTAGCCTTCAAAAATAAAAAATCATAGAGGCAACTACCTCAGTCGGCAGCCTCTGCAAAAATTTGAAGATTTTTGCAGGTGCCTTGTTAACCATACAGCCTAATATACAAAACAAGATAAACGTTTTTCTAATGCTACCTTGTTAAGGCTTTCGTCTGCCTCACAGCCCTGTTTTAGTACCCAAAGATGTGCAGTAATAATTTTTCTAGAATATATTGAAAAATAGTGTCTCTTTTATATTTCAAAGACTAAAAAGGGGAAATTTGTATTAAGAAGAGAAGTGTCACTGATGCAAATTCATAATTTACGACAAGTTATTTAACAAGGGGTAACGTTTAGGGCTGAATTGACATGCAAATGTTAAAACGCCAGTCATTAAAGATTTATTGGTCAAGAACAGTTAATCTTTGCAATTAGCGGTTTCTAAGACATCAAATCGTAGAAAGTTAAACACACTTTATAACAAAGTAAAGTTGAGGCCAAGCAAGGCCAGCATCTACGGCTGACAAAACTATCGTCAATGGATGAAAAAGGCCCCCAAATTAGAGTTGAGGATGTTGAAAATGACCATGGTAAGTTACACGCAAATTATAATGAGAACCTCATGAATTTATTCGAAATAATTTGAGCGGAGTTCAATTTGGCAGAAAAAAAATCAGCGAGAAGATAGTAGATTGTCGAAGTGCAATAAGCGTTTTTTCCAAGTCAAAAAAACGTGTTTGAATGCTTTCAAGCGACAGACATTGCCATCTCCACCATCATTTACTGCAACGATAAGTTATAGATTAAATTGTTTACTTTTGAACTTAGCCACTCTGCATGCTGATTTCATAAACCACAAATAGTTCCACGGAATATGCGCACGGCAGGGGAAGATGCATGACCGGTAGGATTCCAGAGTTGTGGTGGTTAGAGGACTATTCTTCTAGGCTCTCACGCCTAAACGAAACCTCAGTATTGTAGAACTAATTCTCACTTTTAAAAGATCTAAGAGAACAAAAATCACTCTATCTAACCATCAAACCATCGCCAAGCATCGCTTCTTCTTGCCCAAATGAAGTTCTTGAACTCCACGTACTTTCTCCAATTACAACATCCGAATCGCTGTTACCATGGAATCGCCTGAGAAAATACATAGGTCGACACTAAATGTTTAAACGTTATTCCCGAGAGGCAAAACTCAACTGCCTTCGGTTGGTTTTATTGAAGAGTACTCGTCACCCGTTAAACAGCTGAACAGCTGTCTACATCAAGGAAAATATTTAGTTGACTAAAACCAGAGAAATGCTCTCAATTACAAGAGGAACGGAAGGTAATTTTAAACTGGAAAGATGTAATGTGTTGTATATTATTATGCCAACTGTACAATTGCAACCGTAAGTTAAGGCATGATGCACGAATTCAAAGAAGTATCCTTTGCAAAAACTGACTAGATTGGAGAAGATTCGCCTAACAAACCAAGAGTAATCTTCTCACCTTTGATCATATAAACTGGAAGACTATAAACCCTTTTAAATGGAACAGACGACTAAAAACGTTGCCAAGGAAAAAGCTACCAAGATACTAGAAAATCGGTAAATTCCTGAGTGTTTTGGTATATTGACAAGAAGAGTTCAAATGATCTGAAAGAGAAATTTCGATTTTTGTAAGAGCAATGTAATGATTTATTTGTTTGTTTAGTGAACAGAGGCACCCAACGATTAGAAAACTCTAAACAAGTCATAAATGTTTAAAATGGATTTAGCTATGCTTTAGAAGTCTGTTTCGTCAATTTGGAGCTGCTCTAATCACTATCTATCTGTTCGGATTTTTACTGAAGGGAAACTTTGACCGTCTCGAAAGTTTAAGCTACCCCGGCAGGTCTTGTCACTGCAAGGACACGCGGAGTAACCATACTTTCATAAGAAAATTTTAGAGGACGACCTTTGTCTATACCTAAATTTTCAAGTACTAGCCTTTTTTTTTACCAATAATCGCCAAATATTGGGAATAAAATGTAAAAAATCCACTCCCGAAAATCTTAGGGAGGTTAATATTAAAACTCCGAATATCTTAGACGATCGAAACGGTTATCCGAAAAATTCTAGCCTTTCGTCTGCAATAGAAGTTTCTAGACAATTTTTACTCCTTTGACAGACATTTTACCGAAACTAGTCGTTGGGTGCCCCGGAGTAAAGAGAACTTAGGAAACATGATTCTCGATAGTGCGCTGTCGCTTAGTTAAACTGTGTTGCCAGGGACACCAGACTCGCTGAGAAACGAGCCAGTCTTAAGCTGATTTGAGTCACTACTGTTTCTTAGAGGGAGAGAGCACAGCTGTCGGTCCACAGGCTACCAGCCCTGATAAGGAAGAAGTTAAACCATCGCCATTTAAACAGGCTACACCAGTGCAAAAGGAGCCAACACCGGTGAACAGGGAGCCAAGAAAGTCTTCATCAAAGGCAAAGAGAAATACACCTGCGACGCGGGAGGAGAAACAGAGTGATTCTGAAAGCGAAGGAATGCATTTACCGTTAATTCGGCCGCAGACGGTGACTTCTGGTGCAACCTCTCCTTACGCTTTATCTGTGAGAGCTGAAACGCCAAAAGGTAAGGAACTCCGGGAGTAACAAAGTTTAATGCGGGGATGCTCCTCCCAGATTTCAGAGCCCTTTCCCTTTGAAGATACCTTTTGAAAAGCGCACTACATTAAAAACACTGTTACAGTATCCCTTTTCTACCCTTGAAGAAGGATTTTGACTAATAACTTCGTTATTCTATGATGCTACTTTTTCTTCTCGTGATTGACCGCAGCAAAATTCTCGAGTGGATCAACCTCAGGGTGTGGCCGTCTCTCCCTGCTGATACCTTGAGTCAACTCGTGAAATCCCTGCACCTTTTTTAAATAAGAGATAACTTTTTATAATTAGCAAATTGTCGAGACCTTGAAGCTTTACATCTGCAACTACAAAATAAGCAATAATGTTTAAGTGTGAAACAACATCAGTTAGTAGTCAGTCCTGCTGATACAGATTGAATGCTAGATATCAATGTAGCAGTATAAAGTGCTTCAGTCGCGCGGTTACACCGCTTTGTCATTGTGGCTAATGCGGTGACTCGTTTTTTTTCCCTTCACTGGCAGAAATAAAGAAAGCAAAGAAGCAGCAGAAACTCAAGTTACCACACAGTGAGTGTTTCTTCAGTGAAATAATTCAAACCGCGGCAGAGTATACTTATTACTGTTGTCGTGGACGACAAGCTTGGGGGAATTATGGTTTAAAGCCTTGCTTTTCCTTCATTACTGTCCTAAATCTAGCTAAGATTTCATTCAATGAAAAAATTGAGTCTGAGTCATTATTTCAATAAATTTTTCGGAATGTTTGGGTTATTTTTCGAATGTTATGATAAATTAAAGATTAAAAATTTGAGGGAAGGATGTTTAGAATTATGGAAAATTGTAAACAAACAAAAAAACAACCAGACTTCCCCCCTTAAGAAGAGTGACTAGGCGGAGAAGGTGTGTCACTTTTGTCAAGAAAAGTTGAGAGAGAGTTTAAACCCACCCTTGCATCATTTAGGCCCGTTTCAAACGTTGTGCTACTGCCGTGCTGAACTCAATTCATAAATCATAAATACATTAGAATATATTCAAAAGTTTGCTAAACCGTTTCTTTAATTTTGCGTTTTGTATTCGGCAACAGCCGTTCTAATCGACTGAATTAAATTCGAAGTCTGAAACCAAGTCGTGCTAGTGTGTAGCTACAGTCGAGCCAGCCTAGCACGGCAGTAGCACTACGTTTGAAACAGGCCTTAGGTTTTTTCTATGCAATGTTAGACTCATGTTAATCATCGGACATCAAAACTGCAGAATCGATCGTTGCCTATAGCAACAGTGTTACGATAACTCGAGCTCATCATTCTTTATAAATTAGGAGTTTAAGAAGCAGGGTACCTGGTACCTCTTATTTTCTAATTACTTTACGCTTTTGAATTTTCGAAGTGATTTGAAGCTTGATTAAATGATGAGTATAAGCTTAAAAGGCAAAACCGACGTTAACACTCTCAACTGGCTTTTGTGCGTGTTCTGCTGGTCTCTTCGACTATGCTTTTAGCATCTTGTGGTCTATTAGAATAGAATAGACTGGGTATTCTGTAGCCACAAGTGAATTCCTTAACGAAGTAGCCCGGGCTCACTTGTGCTAGTTCTGGGAAAATTTTGGCGCGCGAGGAAAGTGACTTCCTCGCGCGCCAAAAGTTTCCCAGAACTAGCTAGCAGAAGTGAGCCCGCTCGTAGGCTATTCAAGAAGAAGTTTTGTTTGATACGGAATCACTAGTAGCGAACTTGCTATCTGCATAATAATGATGACTATTTCTTACAGTAAACTAGTTCTTTCCAAGCAAGAGACTGAGGTACTTGCGTCCTCTCCAATTGTTCTAAGTCATTACTGAAACATTTACATCAACATCATATTAAAACTTGTGCATTAAGTCATTCAAATTTCATTTTCTCTAAATTCTATTGCCTAAACAGAATAAAATATGCATTAGAATTTGTCTCGTTGGAGTTAATGGTAGCTAATGTTGAAGCCGAGTACCAGTAGTTAATTTCGTCTTGCATTATTTTATCTTTTGTTTATTGCTCAAGGATGCAAAACCTCAATCACTATAGTAGGAAGCCTGTCTTTTGCGTGCACAAATTCACCTATCTTAACAAATTTATGTTTGTAGGACTGTTTGAATAACAATTTCCAGGATCAACATACAATTACCGCCCTTTGTTATTGTGGCTTACTTAAAACAAAGACAATACAATTGAGATATTGAAACCTCACAGGACTAATGGTTGTCCAATCACAATCCAGATAGCAATGCAAAGTCGGACAACGTTAATGAGCACCACGTTTTAAATGTGGTGTCTCTATGGAAACACAGCAGGACGTTGTGTTAAATATAGACAACCCCGGCACAAAGCTGACGAATAGAAATAACCAAAGCGAAATTGACTCTAAGCAAACTACGCTCCTTACAACTTTTAACTTACGACAGCGACTGCTCTTGTCACAAGCCTTAACACCCGGTATCACACGGTTTTTGTTTACAATCTGTTTAAAAGTTCTCTGTTGCTGCAACTGCTGCTGTAAACATGACAGAAGTGGCATGTAAGTATGAATGGATGCCCCAAGAACTAAGTGCTGAACTAGCTACTTAATCTTGATTTTACCAGGAATACCGAGATCTTCAATGTCTCGTGTTTTCCTTTCTTTGCAGTTGTTAGAGTGAATCACCCGCTACCCGACTTCACGGAGGCCACTCGAGATGCCGGCATGTAAGTAACTATTTGCTTTGGTTTCTAGTTCAATTTGATCTTATTTGTCTCAAACAATCCGATCAGTTTTCCTTTTTTCTGAAGATATATTTTATTTTTTTGTTTTAACAGCACTCGCCTGGTCAAACTTGCAAAACCCAAGGAGTCCAAGGCTGTATGGATGACAAGCTTTTGGTAAGGGAAACTACATAAAAGGCGTACTCAGTGGTGTTTATAATGCAAAAATCTAGTATAATTAGAAAAGTTCCTGCAAAGGCTTAGTTAAATATGTAACCTATAAGTAGATAACTAACTTATTCTAGATTTAGCACTTTGCCCTTAGAAATTTCTGCTTAGCTTTTCTTCATGATTATTGAAATGTATGAAACACATTTTATCTGAAAACAAGGGTATTCTCTCCTTTTTTCAATATCAAGCGGTGTTGTTCGTTGCCTGGTTGAATAAAGGATAACTTTTGAAAAAAATGACAAAATTTAGTGTATACTGTTAAAAATGCCTTGCACTTAAGTTAAAGTTTTACTTTTATTTTTAATGCAGTGATATCGCGCTAATGACATTTTTTGTGAAAAGGCTAAAGACACTGTTTAATAGAGTGCTAATTGGCTTGATTGTTTAGCCAACATATATTGAAGAATAGAATTTGCCTTTTAGGCCTCTCGTTTGGGGAAACCAAGAAACGATGTGGCCTTTATCTAGAGCAGCGCTATCAGCGAATGCTTCAGAGAGATTAATGGCCTTAGCAACGCCGAAGAAAGATTTCCAACAAGATCATCCACTCAAGTGTAACAGGTACTATACAAAGCCGGTAAATTTAGGGATTAATTCTAACAATGTACCATGCAAAAAGCAACTAGTCTATACGGTATCGAGCACGCCATGATCGTAGCTAGTCTGCCAGAGTGTGTTATGTTGTCACTTAATCAATTTCAAGTAAGGAAAGAAGCCCCTGGAAATGAGCCAAACGTTTTAATTATTAATTCTAAAAAAAACCAATCTCTTTGAAGAAGAATCAAGTAGCAATTTAAAGTAGTTTCATTTTAGCCTGCGCGCCCTTTTTAGGTGCTGAATTCCGCTCATTTCCTATTTCCATAGCCTTTCCTTTGAGGAAGTCAACGAGAGCGTGAGTGAATGCGAAGCCCGAGGTTTTATTTTATTCATGTTTTTCTCATTTACCCATCCCAACCACCTGCGCGAGAAGTCAATAAATTCCCCGCTGTTTTAATTTTTATACACGCGCTCAAAAAAGAAGGTCTGTTAAAAGGCACTTCACCCATTCGCACTTCACCCGTGTGGCAAGTTTTTGAAAAGAGGTTTCAAGAAAGTTTGTAATTATCTTTTTTAAAACACGCACTCGAGCTTACCATACCTAGCCTCATGATCTACTTTCCCCGTTTTTAGGGAACAATACACGTTTAGCTGCGGTCGCAATTCTGTTCTGTGGGAGGTTAAACCGCTGGCTTTGAAAGCAAACATTTCCGCAAGACTTGAGCAGTTGGCCGAGCCTAAGCCGGTGCCAGAGGGACACAGAGAACCAAGGTAACTTAACATTTACCAACGTACACGTGCGACTAAAGCATACTCCCTGCACAAGGCGCTAGCGCTCGCGTTCATTCCTCTGCCTACGCAACAACACAGTTTCTTTTGATACAGGTAACTCCGCCAGGCTTCATTCTGCATTGATCCATGTTGCACGTCAGACTGTGAACTGTTTCCATTCCAGAGATAAAAAAAAACGCTGAACAATACCTGAACAAATGTTTCCGCAGACTGTCTGTCCACTACGATGCTTATAACATTTTCGTGATACCCTTCACTGATTATTGGGATCAATGGTTCGAAAGGCTACTGTAATTTGATGACTTTGTTGAAGGCCTGTGTTTAGTAAAGATTGCGCACTAGTTATAGATCCTTTCTGGTAAAACAAAAAGTTTTTCTCTAACTTCAAATTTCGTCTCAAGGTTTTTTCGTTTTTTTTTGGCACGAATATTATTCTGTTTTCATTCTTTGGGGTTGAAAAATGAAGTACCGTTTAGGAAACCGAGTTAAGACGGTGTTCGAACAAACCGACGTTCCAACTCATTTTCAATTTTGCTAACAGTTTATGACTTAATTAAATAATATTTTAAGGCCACTGATTATTTTTAACCCGGGATTTAAGTCAGATGTTCACTACCATAAAGGATCGATTAAACGCCGCTCTCGAATAAGCGCCGCGGTGCTAATACAGGTATTTAAAAATTAACGCCCCACCTTTGTTACGGCGCTAGATATAACTTGAGAAATAAGACCTCGACCAATTCGTGAGTTCTAAAGTTAATGTAGGGAAACTCTTGAAACCGGGTTCATATAACTGTTCAAGGTGTACATATTTCATACTATTGTGCACACCAAGTACGCACCCAGTCTCTTAATTCTCTCTATATTCCCCTCAGTGTTTTACCCGTAGTTGAAATAAGCGCTGCTCTCAGATGAGCGCCGCACCTATAAAAATGAAATAAGCGCCGCGGCGCTTAATCGATCATTTTCAGTATACTTTCATCACCGAACCAACATTTTTGTTCATAATATTTTTCACGAGGTGAAAATTTGAATCACGTCAACGTTTCATGAATCTACTCTTATTGGACTCATTTCCTGAACAGCGGCTTTTATATGGAGCCTACAAGATTAGCCGGGGGCAGGGGCTTATTTTATGTAGAGGATTGGATTTGAGGAGAGGAAACTTAGAAAACTAAATGTTACAATCCTCTTCCCATAATGTCAGAATCACTCAGTTAAAAACAAAACAAACAAAAAACGCGGTTGGCAAAGCTTGATCTGTAAGGTTGTAATGCAAATGAAAACAAAAAATAAACTCATTATATAAAGGAATGTTTTCAAGCTTTTTGAAATAAAACATTTATTCAAGAGAAAAGAGTGATATTCAAGAGCATACAGGCGGTATTTCATAGCAATTTGCTTCATATAGTGTGAAATATATTACCAATACCACCAGGGAACCACTGTGTCAAATTCACTGTTGTCTGTTTTTTTGTCTCATTTCCATAAAAAATATGTAGTGTTGTCTTTTAAAATGTACTTCTGAAAACGTTCTGTAGCTTCTGGTTCATGCACCCCTATACCATGACCTTTGATTACCAATTGTTGACAACTACAAAATTAATTATTTTTGACATAAAAATTCCTGTTTTTATATCAAACTGATCAGATTTTAAACTAACGTTCTTCTAAACAGTCTCTTCACAATAGCTCATACACGCTTGGTTTCATAGTAATTTCAAAACACTTGAATTTGGTGATAATTAGCTCTTTGTAAAAAGCAAAACAATTAAAAACCTGTTAACAAAATTTCATTATCAAAAAACGTGAGGCCTAACTTACAGTAGAACTTTTTTTGAAGTTTAAAGCCGTCTTCTGAAAGTGGACATGAAAAAGAGGCATTAATATTCTGCTCTGATTCTGCTCTGTGTCTGACGCGGAGCCCAGTAAGAGTACATTGTGACATCAGTTCTGTGTGCGCGCGTGACATTCCAGAATTATTCAATTGTTAGTGATCGTTCAGTTGCCATGGAGTACTTGACCCGGCTACTGTGTTAGTTATTGTCGGAGGGGACCATCGAGTATTGTGAAGTTTATGAGGCGAAGTTAACATCTTTCCCCAAGATCAACCGCAAAGGTAAAGTTTCAAAATGTAGTTTGTCTAAGGGAATATTACACAGTATACCCGACAAGAATTATAACGTGGTGTGTAAGAAAATTGTCATTCAAACAGTACACAGGCGATTGGATTTTTTTGACTTCGATTCGTTTCGTTACTATGACATGGAACGCTAGCTCTAACTAAGGCTTATCTAACTGGAATTTTTTAGCCATTTCAGTAAGAACTTTGGCGAGGCAATTTAGTAAACCATTCTGCCTGCAGACACTAAAATAACATCAACCAGAACAACGAGAGTAGCTCTATAAAAACAAAATCTATCTCCGAGTCTATGGTCCTGTATCATCTAGCTAGGGCCTGGACTTCTATGTTCAGCCTTTTTTAATTTCACTGATTTATGTAATGACGAATTTTATAGAACCAAGAGAGAAGCTCATTCTCTATTGATAGAACACCGTCGCTTACCAACTCAATAGCAGTCCAGAGATAGCAGTCTATAACACAAAACTAAACCTATTATCCAAATAAGTCTTCCGGTTATGTCATGCCGAGCTCCCACGCCATGCAGGTCACGTTTAATTTTGGACAATAAATGAATC
Organism: Porites lutea; assembly: GCF_958299795.1. Lineage (NCBI taxonomy): Eukaryota > Metazoa > Cnidaria > Anthozoa > Scleractinia > Poritidae > Porites > Porites lutea. The sequence continues at coordinate 35,590,227 of NC_133204.1, forward strand.
AAAAATACCCTACTCAGTTTAGGACAACATTTTCCTTTTTTAGAACCCTATTTAGGAGAAAATACGCGCTGTCTTGTTCCTTTATTAAAATTAATTTATAGGGACAAAGTCGCAAATTAGAGACGGGATTTTATGAAGTGCCTAGAGAGTACCCTGTGTAGTCAGTTCAAGAACTATCCAATCTATCATAACTATTCAGCATATCAATACTTAACACATTGAACAAAGTATGTCACTAAAACAGAGACTCGTGGAACTTCCTTTCAACAAAAATGGCCTCAAAAATGCTGATGAAATGAGAGTATTGATGACCTCTGCGTACTGACTGTAAGGATCATTTTGTCCGGTAGACGCCTTTCACTTTGTTGAGAGATGCATGGCCATTATAGAGCGGTTAAAAAAAATTGAGTAAATGGATTTCTGTCCGTTAATTGTGACAAGAACAAGTGGCCGATGTGTTGGGCCATAGTGAAGAGTTCGAGAGAGTATACAGTCGAATCTCTCTTCACGTACACCTCAATAAGACGGACACCTCTTAACATTGTCTTAAAAACGGACACTTAGAGCTAGTCCCTGCCTTTCTTTACTCCCTTTAATTGACTCTCTATAAGACGGACATCTCCCTGACACGGACACTTATAGTGCCTGGCGGTCCCAAGACTCTCCCAAAGGTTTCCGTCTTAGAGAAAACTGACTGTATACAATGTATATAGGTCGTCGTTCAGTGAAAAATACTTATTCATTTTCCCATTTTGAACTCATTTGACTTTCTTTTTTTTCCAGGGAGGCTTACATCTTCAGCTGCGGAAGAAGTTCTCCTATCTGGCACGTTAGCGAGGCAGCCAAAACGGCCGAAGAGCGGGAGAGATCGTTAAGACTGGCTACTCCAAAGAAAACTCATCACCAGTATCAACCCGAGCGCGTGGTGCCTTGGATTGTCAGTGAGCCAGCTAAGAGAGCTGTGTCCTCGGCGCGCGTGGAGCAACTCGCGCGACCCAAAACACGACAAGATGGGCCTGTTAGAGAACCTACATGGCGCGTTTCCTCGGCAAGCAGACGGACTGTGGCATCTGCAAGAGTGCAGGAGTTGGCAAAAGCGAAGCAGACGGTTGAGGGATATTTACCTTGTAGAGATGTGGAGTGGCCGGTTAGCAGGAACACGCTTAGAGCAATAGCCTCAGAGAGGACCCAAACTTTGTCCAAGCCTATCATTCGAGAGACCATGGACCACGTTCAATTTAATCCTGATGCGTTTACTGTGAGCGAATCGGCAAAAAAGGCAAATGCTTCCCAAAGGATCGTGGAATTAGCGCAACCTTTAACGCGCGGACATAAATAATAAAAAGTGTTATCAGGTTTACTGTTTAACACGCATGGAACGATCGAGAATTACTGTAGGTCAGCATTAGGAACGTGAGTAATAATCGACTCTCCTCCTATGTGCTGCTTTGGAAAAAATTTTTGAAAGATTCCATGAAATACAAAAAAACTATTTATTGAAGTTACACTTTAATTGACCCCAGGTTTTCCTTCAAAGCGTTGTTATTTCTCTTGCTTCTGTCTCCTGTGCATGCTTAGAGCGATTTAATTTACCAATTTTCAAACGTAAAGAATGTGGTACGTTCAAACGAAAGTTAAGTTTTTATCCATTTGTTATTTGTCAAGTAAATTTGATAAATTAATCGATTGTGTGACAAAGTACGGTACATAAACGATGTTTTATAGAAATAGGACTAATTTTGAAATTATTTTTTATACGTTGCAAGGCATCTTGACAAAAAATAAACAAACTTATGTTTGTAATCGACCTGGTTTTTTGTTTGCTGGTTTTACCTCAAGTTCTTTACTGGAGAGGATTGTCTTGTCTGGGTCTGACTTTTGGCGTCTTCCCAGGCCTTCTCGGTCAATGCATTTCGGTGACGTATCGGAGACGAACGGCCAGAAAAAAACTCGCTCTGACCACGCGGCCTGAAACGCATAGGCCGCGCGCAATAATGACGCCCCAGCGGGGAAGTGGGGTGGGAACACTTCCCTCTTTTGGCCTAAACGGGCATGTGCCACCTAACAGGGTATGGTTTGGGGGAGTCTTAAACAATACTGGTGGGTGAGCGTTTGCGGTTCAGGGGCCCGTTTCTCGAACGTCCCAGTAATTTTTCGGGCCCGAAATCAAATATTCAAACCGAAAAATAAAGAATAAGAGCGCGGGTCCTGGCCAGCAAACAACTGCTTTTTGTTTCATTGACTCATAGTTTTATCATGTTAGATGCAAAACTATTGAAACCTCGATCTTCAATGTAAACGGAGACAGCTTACCGGGCCCGTTAATTATCGGGACTTTCGAGAAACGGGCCCCTGGTCTTTACGTGATGTACCAACAATCTTTTTTTGGAGTTTGGTTGGGCCGGGGGAGGGGAAAAAACAGGATTGGTCCCAATTGCTCAAAAGGTGGATAGGGAAGCCCTTTTAGAGGGGTTACGTATGTCCCAAGTCTGAATTTCAAAACCTGTCGTTTTGCGAATTGAGGAGAAAGCCATGTCGCTGTTGGCATTTTCCCATTTGCGCTTTTGTCTGTTGCTGTCGCAGTATCAACCCATCTTCGAGTCGTTTGTCGCCATTCCTGCTGTCCCATGTCACTTTTTCAAGCCCATGTCGCTTGTCGGAATTTTACCCTAAAAGAGCCTCGATGGTGCTATCTACTAGCTAAATCTCTGTCTACTGGATAACACATTGGTTTCCCTAATACATACTCACTGGATATGAGTTATTCGGTGGATAGTGCTGTCCAATTTTGGAACAACTGGAGGCTGGAGGGTAATCTCCCAGAGCAACAATGAAAGAGCCCAAGCCAAAGTGAACCCGCTTATTATAGCCTTGCCCTGGTGGCGAAACACAGAAGCCTGCATGGGTCATGAAAGGGGTGCTGTGGAGCAAAAAACTTGGACATTATCTCAATATCTTTCTCAGTCTTTTGATGTTGCTTATCAGTCATGTGATGGTCTATCTAGCCTGATTTTCAGACGTCCAAGGTTGTTTGTGGCCCCTTCACTAGGGAGATAAGCAAAGGGGCTGCGGACAACCTCTGATATCTGAGAATCGGGCTATGGTCTATCAGTCTTACGATATTTACAGCCATTGAGTGATTTTAGTTTAATAAAAATTGGAAATTTCTGTTAATAACATTTGTCTTAAATTAAGTAAGAAGGCCAGCAATGGAGTTTCAAGGTTAACTTTCAAGTCACTTTTGTCCCTATTTACAATATTTCATTGGCCCTAACCAACATTTTCCAAACATCCACTGAAGTCTTGTTTTGAACTTAAGAATGCCTCACATTTCCTCTTCAGCTGCTTTGGTGTGTGTTGGTAGTAATTTCTCTTGTCTCTTGACATAGCCTGTAAGGAGGAAGGATTAGCGCAGTTGGTTAATTCCCTGCCTTCTGCGCGATAGGTCCTGAGTTCATTGCCAGGTGTGAGCACAAATCCTTCTTAAGACTTCTTCCCTTTCTGTGTAGCTTTAAGTAGATTTAAGAACCCATAAAACAGAGCACTGATGGAGAGAGGGGGGTAGTATGAGCCCATTGTTGGCCTCAGGTTTGTTAATTAGATGACTATTTTGAGCTATTGATGGAAAAAAAAGGACTCCTTATTTTTTACCTTTAAAAAAGAAAGTCAGTTAGGCAAATATGATATATATGAAAGCCTTCAAGATGCTGATTCTGAAACCTCATACATTGCACTCAGGGCAATGATGCCAAGTCTGTCAAATTATCTGGAGGTGTCCTGGATTGAGGGCAAACCACCACATACATGTACAGGGTCACCATATCTTCCCACTAAACATGGCTTTTGAAAAATTAACTTCAAAGCCAGAATCAAAATATAGTATTTACAGAGTGTCTGCAATGTCAAAATACGGTGTACTTTTGTCTTGAGATCTTTTATGACAGAAGCGATTTGACAACTGCAAATTTGTGTGTGTGAGAGGGGTATAGGATGGTTCTTCGAAAAATGTGGTTCTCGGAAAACTTTGGCCTGATCTCAAAATCTCGGAAGCGTTTGTGATAGCTCTCAAAGTCTCCTTTTTGGGTGATTTTGCATCTTGGACTCTCGATTTTTCCTAAGTCTTGGTCTCGAATTTTGAAACCCAGGTTACGCAGTCTTGCAAAGTCTTGAATTTACCATTCTCTACCCCTTGTGAGGGGTAAGGCTGGTTGATTATGGGGGGAGGGGGTGGAGGATGGTGAAAAAGAGAAAGTTTTGAGATTTCAGGCCCCAGTTGTTCAATGGGTGGATAGCACTACCCACTGGTTAAATCTCTGTCTCTGTCCAGAGGACAATGCAATAATTGCAATAATTGCATTTTCCGTGATACTTATCTATTGGGTTGTGCCAATTCTCTCTTTTTTAACAACAGAGGCCAGACTTCCAGAGTTTGGCATATATCAGGGTGGGGCTTAAATAAAAGTAACCAACAATCACCCTGATCTTTTTTACATGGAGTCCCCACGAATGAAGCAGATGCAGCTATTTTATCATAAAGAAATAATTTTATGACTTATGAATTTAAATGCAACTTCAGGAAAACCATCCTTGCTGTCTTTATCAAATTTCATACCTTGTAGTTTGTTCCATGGTCTTGAATAAGTTGCCAAAGAAACTGTGCTTCACCCGGGGAAATATGTCTTTCACCTTTGACTTCATTTGCAGCTATTTGTTCAAATTCTAGCATTGGTAAAAATAACAGCGATGACTAAAAATTGGTTTTCCTGACCTTTCCATTTTGTTTTAATCAATAGACCTCTTTAGCTTGTATGTTTTGTTTTTTCCAATAGAGGTCCCAGGGGAAATTAACCCTTTACCTTTTTGTAAATTATGCATAGATATGCACGTGACTAAGACAAAATCTGAAAGAAACTGTTCTCTGGAGTATTATCACGTGACCTGTACTGGGAGAACAAAACATGTATACAAGCTAAAGAGGTCTATTGTGGTTTGCTCACAACTTTAATAATTCATGGCAACAAAATTCAATGCTTGTGTGCTATGGATGCTGCTTTTTATAAATTAATAAAAAAATAGCAGGTTAATAATATTTTATTAATTTTGGAAGGTTTCAGATATGCTTGTGCTCTTGACAGTAACACAAAAAGGTTTACATCAATATGAAAAAATAGAGTGGTTTTCGTTTGAGTGTCGTAAAACCAAAACCAAAGTAATTACTCTGGCCAATCACATAGGACACAGACAATACATTGAACCAATCAAAACTCAAAGTAATTACATGTGGCTGACGCAAAGCGCGGGAAAATGCATGCGAGCGCGTCACAATTGGCTTTGGTTTTACTTCTGATTGGATGAAAAGGTGGCGCGAATCTTTTAAGCCAATCGCATCGTGTAGAAAGTGCAAAACCAATTACTTTTCGACACTCAAATGAAAACCGCTCTAAGCAATAAAATGTAATCAACACTGAACTACCTGTGGTTAACAAATGAAATATTGCTTGAACAAAATGGAGACATTTTTTTCAACATTACCTTTAATCACAGGTGTTGGCTCTTTATCTATTTCCATTTTTTCAGTTTCCTCCAACTGCTGACTCTAAAAATATCATAGAAAATGTAAAAACATTCTTCAAAGTATTTTTAATGTACCTTTAGAGTGATGACATTAGGGTGCGAAGGTGGGGTGATAATAATCCTGTTTTCAAAGAAAAACTGCTTGTCAATGCTAGATGCATATACACATTTTACATTACATATCATCAACCCCTCTAAGAAACAGATGGATCATAAATGCTTAAAATCTGGACTTACTTATTTAATCTAATGAATCCCCTGTTGGTGCAGATGTTTTAGATTAAAAATATAGATTTGGATTTCCACCAAGAAACACACAATCAGAGGAAAGAATAATACAGTGGAAACCCGCTATAACGAAGTGCCACGGTACCAAAAAAATTGTTTGTTAGAGTGGGGTCTTCATTACATATAGCAAAGACCCCATTATAATGAATTATCTGGTTAACAGCAATAATATTTGTTACAGCAGGGTAATTTATTAAATAACAATTACCAAAAATTCAATACTGCACGTGGAGAACATTATTTTTATTCATTTGATACTGTACAATGTAAGTGTAAAGTGCTGACAATCAAGACATCAAATTCAAAAACACTTTCAATTAAATCAAGCTGTGATTTCTACTCAAATCTGTTTTTTTTACTGACTGCTGTGAGCGACCGGACAAAATATTTGTTACAGCAGGGTAATTGTGTGTTGGGACTGACAAAATCTATTCGTTATAAAGGGGATTTTGTTATAGCAGGCTTCGTTTCCACATATTTTACTGTAATTCTGCCGGGCTTTCAGATGTTTTTCATTATAACTGGGTCTTTGTTATAGCAGGGTTCCGCTGTATCACACACATTAATAAAACTTAATATTATATCTAATAATGCCGATAACTCACCTTAACTTTTAATTTTGGAAGTGGCACTGCTTTGTTGGCATCAAAAGCCAAACCAAGATCTTGGAGATTCTGCTTCAGCGTTTTCTTCTGATCCCAGTTCTTACGCAACGTTTGGCTGCAGTGCAATTATAGGACATGGAATAAAAATTTAATACATGAATGTCTCCAGAAGCCGAGATAAAACTTCCTATATTTCAGTGCGTACATGTCAAACTCACAGCATCATCCGAAATTTCCAGTCTTATCTTGTAACAGGTTCAGAAAAGATACTGTATACAGTATGTGTAAAAACCTCAAAACCAGATCCAACATCGACGAGAAAACTCTCGAGTATTTGATTTAAAGAGCACAGTAGAGGTTTTGAGCTGTTTGATACTCAGTTTTTCCAGAAATAGGCAGTAAGAAATTGCAGTCACAAGAAAACTATCCAAAAGACAAAATGTTGAAAATTATCTGTTGGGACACGCGTGCGTGCAAGGCGACCATCTTGAACTACAAAATACCCTGGCCAATTGTCTTTTTTTAGGACAGAAAATTGACTTACTTTAACACCTTCACCTTTTTGTCTTTCTTCTTTCTCTTTGATCCGACTTTAGTGGTATTTACTCGCCTTTTTCGCTGTGCTTTCTTTCTTCTTACGCCAGTCATGTCTACCACAAAACACGAGGAGATAAAAATCACCAGGCGTTCTTTGCGGAATTGATTACGGAAAACTACTGAGCACAAGTCGGTCCAGACTCCCACGTTTTCACCAGACAGACGAAAATGGCGGCAAGGATCGCTTTTGCATGGGAAGGAAATTGATTTAAAATCTTTGAATTTTTGGTGCAAAGCAATCAAAATGGAATCGAGAGATGGGAAAGGAAGTAGGTCGTCATCTGGCTCACAACGTCAAAGTTCAGAATTCTACGCTGGCGATTCAACAATCAACTATATTTGGCAGGTATTTTGACGAAATCACGTTTTTTGGTTTTTTGACACATGTGTGTGGCCTTATGTGGCTTACATTTGCACGAGTATTTCGCGCCTAAGCTAACGTGAAAAATGATAAGTCACGTTGTGAGTTTGTGGATAATTTGGCTTAGAACAGCGGTGGAAAAGTGGACATGTGCGCGAACTCGAGTTCTCTCTCGATCAGTGAAATAGCAGCGTTAACTTCTATGCGGCAAACCACCCCTTTAGTTCTTGTTCACCCAAAACTATTTTCAATTCTTCGCGTTTGAAAGGTAAATCTATATTTTAACGGTAGTTATATTGTTAATTTTTTGTTTAAGCCTGAATAGTATTGCTGAGTAGAAACCTCATATCCAGGGCTGGGTAGATAAGAGTGAGATCAGAGAATGCTTCTTCACTTAAACCCCATTTCACTATCATAGTTGTATTAACATAATGTTAGACCAATTTAGGGAAGCTTTAGACCATGCCCACACTAATGCGTTCTCAAAAGTATGCATTTTGGTTGTCATTGTAAACTCATTGATCGATTCGCATCCACACAACTGTTTTAATCCTTTTGACTGTTCACACTAACATGTTTGAAAACAAAAGAATTGCACAGTATGATGTAACTTGAACTCTATGCATTTGCTGCAAACACACCTACCTGTGATATTGGTGGTCATCGTTTTCATTTTGATGTGTTTTCGAATGTTTTTGACCATCCACACGAATATGATATGTACATGTGTGTCAGTGTTTATGCATTTTTGTTTTGATCCACTTTCAAGAGCATTTTCAAATTGATGCATTTTCAATGAAAACACTCAGCATATTAGTGTGGACAGAAGGCCTAAACTCATAAGTGTGGACAGGGGCCTTTCAGCACTATACGTATACATTTATTATACATTCCTGTTTTGACTCTGTTCATGGCTTCAACTTCTGATTCTCTACCTGCTACACAAGTTTAAATTATGCATGTTTGGATGGTTGTAATAAATTAGGTCAAGAGATCTATGTAAACATTTCTCCTAAAATAACACTAGGGTTGTCTAAGTGTTGATTGAAATACTTCCCCATAAAACATTTCTTAACTTTTGCCTTTGCAATTTTTACTCTTTCAGATTTCAAATTAACACTTTACTGTATACAAAAATGTATGTGCACTGTTCTTTGAAGAAAGTTTTCCATGCTTCTCTGAAACTTGCTTCCGTATTCTTAAATTATTAGTACTCCCAGCAAGGACACAATTTTGATCCAGAAGCAATGAACAAAGCAGTAGACACACAAAGAGAAGCTAGAGGGCAATCTCAAAGGTTTGAATAATATTGTACATTTTGTATTTCTGACTTAAGTACTATTCACGCTTCCAACGAAGCATGTTTAGTTAAAGCTTTGGTAAAATGGGCGACAAAAACATCCAACTAAACTTGATCTCTGCCACTCTCTCAGGGAGGAGTGTGTGCTCATTTCCTGGACAGCGGCTGGTAGTTGAGCCTAACATTCAACTTGTTTTGCAACACTGCTGCAAATCGATGTTGTGCGTTTTATCGCCCACGTTCAAATCTGTTAACAACTTGATTTATTGCAAGACAGGTTTGACGTGGGTGGTAAAATGTGCAGCATCGCTATTCAACTCATTTTGCAGCAATGTTGCAGGACAAGTTGTGTGTTTTCTTGTTGCTCGTTTTTTAGCACCTTAAATTAAGAACTACGTGTACAGGCTTTCACATACATTGTAGGATTTAATTCACTTGTGGTTTGTTTGTGCTTATTTGTTGTTGACAAAAATTTGTAAACAGCTTTTATGAAGGAAATAATATTATTTTTAAACCATGTTTTTTATCTAAACAGTTTTTAAATATGGTTCCACTTTGGTGTAAACTGACTATTTTTGGATCATACATGAATTATTCATGTACACTCTATTTTCACCCCAAATTTGGCATCAGTAATTGTTTTCGAATGCTCTTGGTTTATGCAAAGTTTAGGAGGCAAACAGAGTGTTTTATGTCTCGCAAGGAGGAACGTCTGCGACTCAGCGACAGAAATTCCATACTAATGACGCAAAATCCGTCCAGAATCCGGTCAGAAGCGCTAATTGGTTGACGGAGTTGTTTCATTGTTCTAGCCTACTATTGTTTACGAATGACAGACAAAGTACAAAACGTGGCAAAGGTCAAATGTAAACGCGATGAATCCCTAACAAAACAGTCCATATTTGTGGAATATAGTCTCCTCTAGAAGAAGCATTTGAGTTTTGCTAGAGCTCATTTGCAGATGAACACAACACTTTTCTAAAATTGACCAGAAGAAACATAAAATTGAACAAATCTGCATTTGGAACCCCATGACTACTGGATTTATTAAGTAAACATTGATTTACGTCACCAGTATGGAATTTCTGTCGCTAAGTCGCAGACGTTCCTCCTTGTGAAAAGTCCCTCAGCGGCGATGAGCGAGGAGAAACGTCTGCCGTTTGCAGGCTAAAATTTTTAATATTATTTTAGAAAAGTTTTGAAGTACAACTTACATTAAAAGGCATTTTATCATGTTTTGATTTTTGTGTTGGCAGATCAGACATTAGACAGATATTTGGTCCTATGCCAGCTGAAGTAACAAAAGTTAGAGAGGTAAACAAATTTTTTGCCATTAATTAGCTTTATGATGCAAAATCATCATTTAGATTTTGTTTTCCTGTTGTTACTGTGACAGGGAATACTAACAATAGCATTTTACGGTGATATTGTTACCTCTGTGTCCTGCATCCCTGATGCATAAAAATTCTCAAAAATGCAAATTAATTCATTGCATGTATCCCATAGGATGCTGAGATCAGTTGTTTGATATGAAGATTAGTTTTTGGAGAATATCCTGTTAATGTTATTTCTGTGGCAGTTATTTTGGTTCTGGTTTAATAATGTATATTTCATTTAGCTTTGTTATGCTTTAAATAGAAGGACTATGCATGTATCTTAATTTCAGTATACTGTAATACGGAGTCTTGGAGTCTGTCTTCAGATTAACTGTCTGGTTACATAAAAGCTCAAGCATTTTCAATGTAGGATTCATTGTTTTTTGAACTGGGACTCATTGGTTCTGGACTGGATGATTTTTCGCAAGATACGTATGTAAGTCCCAGGACTCACCATAACTGTAACAAAATAACAGATTTATTTTTATCACTTGTTGTAGGAAAATGTTAGCAGCACATTAAAACGGAGAAGCCATATCAAAAGATGTATCCTTGTTGCAATGAAAAATAGTTTTATTTATAACAACTGAAACAGTAGTTCATGTACAGACTGTTTTCTGTTTCTGTATCCCGTAAGAAGTGGTGTCTCAACCAGTTGCAATTTTAAACCCTTTTTGGCATAGTGTCTGGTGGAGAAACAGCTGCTTGCTGGGTAGAGTGAGTTTTTTGTTGTTTGTGTCTTGTTTGTGTTGTCAGCTGGTTTCTTCTTCCTTTGTTTGAGTAGCCTTATTTTTACAGTTTTGAAGGTGTTTATGTTACAGGTCAGAATTAAATTCAGGTTAAAATTTTTCAGTCTAGGTTGATTCTCAATTTCTTCAGTCTCGTGACAAATGAAATTGAGGATCAACCTAGGTTAAAAAATTTTAACCTGGACTTAATTTTGACCTCTAACATGACTTTTGTATGTCATGGTTTTTTGTTCATTACCTTGAACAACCATTATCTCTCTCTCTTTCTTGGTGATGTAAATTCATCCAATGCCTAAAAAAATTACATGACAAATTGTGTGTTTGTACATTGATAACATAATAATAATTATTATACTGGTAATTTGCAGTGAATTTTATAACCTCCTCATGTTGAAAAGGTAAAAGGAGCAATTGCTTGAAAATATTGCAAGGCTATGTTTTCATTTTCCTTAATGCCGAACCAGCTCTTCACTTATTGGATGAGGCTATTGCCACCCCACGACAGCCATTACACACGGCATCATCACTTTTAAGGACTGTTGGCACTCCAACACCACTGCGCCAGCAGCCCATATCAGCACTCAGGCACAGTGCATGTAAGTACGCCTACACGCTGTATTATTCATGTACATGTGTGGTAATGATGTACAAGCTAATTAAGAGTTATTATTATTCATTCAAAATATTTCCCCGATTCTGATTGGCTAAAAGCACACGTTTAATTCACCATAACCAGTTACTGATGACCAAATTTGGAAGAATTTTGTGTTTAGCGAGGAAATGACGTCAAAAATGCAGCGTTCTTGCAGGTTAATGCACCATTAACCGAGAAGACCTGGGTTGAGTTAAGTTGTTTTGGTTGTGAACATGAAAAATGGCGGACATTTCACTCGTTTCAAGAGTAAGAACTAGGCGAAAAAATAGCTAAAAACGTGGAAAGAACAGCAAGAAGACAACTCGAAGGGCGACATCTGCTGTTTGGAGAATATTTGCAGAGCTGAACAACCCTAAACATGCACAATCGAAGATGAACTTAACATCGGTGGATCGATGGAGGTAAGCATGTTTTAGCCATGTTTTTAAACTATGAATTATTTTGAATGAATAATAAAACAATTATTGAATTCAGCTTTCGTATCATATGAAGAATTATGGAGATCTCGGAGGGTGTTATTCGCCTCGGCCTACGGCCTCGACAGATAACATCCTCCTGGATCTCCATAATTCTTCATATGATACTCAGCCTCATTCATTAATTGTTAAGTAATTTACATGTATTAATTATCAGATGCACACAGCATTTTTTTAATTATTTTCATGATACAGTCGGTGACAAATTCTTTGTATATGTAAACCCTTTTATTCAAAATTAGTTTTATATTATGAACCAATGGAATAAATCTTGTCTTCTTGTTAAATTTAGATACCCCAAGTGGTACTTCTTCAATTGCAGAAACAGATGTTACTAATCAGGTACAATACTATAAAAATAATACTAAACACATTTGGAGATGTTATGTTCCTCATTGATCATCTCAACTCTTTTACTGAACTTAAATAAATTTTGTTGTAAGAAAAAAAGGAAAGAAAAAGATGTTCATGCCATTTGTTTGTACATGTATTCTGTCTCACAAGTTACTTCTAGACCTTAAGGATTATATTGTTGTTGGATCTTGTACATGCAGGTTTACAGTTCTAAGAGTGTATATTCTTGTTGTAGGAGATTTCATTCATTAGTGAAGGAATTCCACACGGACCCGTGTCTTCTCGAGTACCGCCAATGTCAGCCTACTCCACACTGGTACTTTGTAGTTTTTATTAATATATTAAATTTAATGTTTTTTTCTTTAAACTTACAACTGTCAATAATGATTTTTAAAGTTTCATATCCTCTTCTGGTTTAAAATCTTGTGTTTATGTTTCTGTTTTTAGGGTATGTTTAAAAATTAGTATTAATGTCTGGTCAGTTACTCATTGTATTGCTTCACTTGATGAAGCATGAAACAAGGCATAAAGTTATAAATGATTCCCGTATTACTTATTTGTATAACAGGGATCACTGTCATTCATGGAGGACAGTGGATTGAGCCAACCTTTAACTCCCAGTAAGCCCATTGCTCCAGCTGTTGAGGTAATTATTGTTATCAGGGATACAGCAGTAACTTTTATGTGTTGTGGATGTCTCTAAACTTTTTTACATACCGGTATTATAAATGGGTAAACTCTGAAAAATAGGGAAGGACTAGCAATGAAGATGACGTCAGCAATGAAAATGTAAAAAAAGCAATAGGTTTATTGAGCAAAATGTAGTAACATTGCAGGTGCAGCATACTTTTTTGTACATTTCTTTCCTGTCACTGCATGACTACGACATGAAAATGCCTAATTTCACGTTTTGTGGAGGAAGAAAACAATCGACAACAAATTTTTCTTTCTCTTTCTAAACTTGAGTGCAGTCCTCAAGAAATCGATTCAAGGGGAACTTGCCAACATCTGACATTTTCAGTGAATTGAAATAAACATGACAAAGTTAAAAAAAACACAAATTCGTTTTAGAAATGACATTTTTGCTGATGTCACCATCACTGATGCTAAAGCTCCCTAATTTTTCACTCAACAGTTCTTCAGACTTGTGCAATTATAACAGAATGGTTTTCTTAAATGGTAACTTGACATAAAAGAGTTGCATACATGCCAGAGAACTGCACTGCCTAGTTAAAGTGTATGTGTTCTGGCTGGCACATGTATATTATGTTCCAGGTGTGAGAAAGTATTACATTGTGACATTTGCAAAGATATAGTCCTGGCCAAATAAACTTGTATAAACCTGTCTAAATTGGCTGAGGAGTTGAACTTTAAAGTGCTGTTAAATGACCCCAGCCAGTGGTGAGAGAAGGACTAAGCAGTAATTACCTCCCCCAAGTCTAAACTTTTGACCAAACTTAACCTTGTTATGTTATAAAATTGCTGTACTTGTGCACTTAACTTGGTCTATTTTTGTTTTGTTCACCTCATATATTTTTTAGGATTATTCTCCTGGAAGTGCTGTAGAATTATCACAGCTGACAGAAAATGTCAGCATCGTAACAGAAAAGGATCCTGTTATTGCTGGTAGGTCAGGCAACTGAGGCGATCTATACATTTGTATGTATCAGTTAGAGCCACTTGCCATATTAACTTGATCTAAGAGTGAACAGATTGATACCTTTCTCTTTTCTCTGGTAAAAGATGGGGCTCTCATTTAGGTTAGGGTTCAGTTGGGGCTATAACGGGGGTGGCGGGGTTTATTATACAACTGTTAGATTGGAAGAGGAGGGGGGGCGCTTTAACATACAGCTGTAAATTGAGCGGCAGTTTATGGTATTTTCTCAATCAGTATCACCAGGCCAGGCCAGGGGGTGGATCAATGAGCATAAGTTTCAAACGCAAAGAGAGTATGGAAAAGAAAAATTCACACTCAATCTCAAGTTCCGAACAAAGTGTATATATTGTATACATGTTTACAACTGGTCCCTGGTGAGGTATCAGGTATCTTGCTCAGGTTTTATATGACTACCTGGTTAGACTACAATTTACCTATTTAATTAACTCTAGATTAACTTCTAGAAAATTCTAGATTCCATGGCTACTATTTCCATTTCTTTGGTACATTGTACTTCAAAAATTAACCACAGCCCAGAAGAGAACATGAACTTCTCTTATGTGAAGACAGATGGCATAATATTTGCAGGCCAATTGTGCTCTAAAGATGTCAGTTGTTCTTTGAAAGAACTGATCAGCATTATTAGAATATCTTAAAATTCTCAAAATAAGCTCCAGGGCTTATATTTTTCAAAGGCCCTTTTTGAGGGGCTTATTTTTGGAGGGGCTTATGTACGGAAGGAAATTTGCATTTCAAATTTGATTGGGCTAGCTTGTAGGGGGAAGGAAATTTCCCATTTTTGCATTTTCGAGGGCAACTTCCAGAAGTACAAGCCCCCCAGGGGGCTTATATTTGGAGGGGTGATTTAATGGAGGGTTTTTTTGCGTTACGATTTTGGGGGGCTTATATTTGGAGGGGCTTGTACATGGAGGGGCTTATTTTTGCAGTTTCATGGTATCTTTATAGATATGGCCATTTTCTTTCTCTTGCAGCCAGTTCAAGCTTGTTTGAAGAATTCATGAGTGCCTTGACATCGTTTCCTGATACAAGGCATATCTTTGATGTCATTGCTAGATATGAAAAGGTGAGAGTTGTAAAATTAACGACATAATGTATACGTTAACATATCAATATACAGCTGAAAGCTATATACTTACAATGAAAGAAGTTTTGAAAGTTTATCTGCTTATAGCTACCTTTGAGATGGAAAAGTCATGAAAACTTGAATTAAATTCTTTTATTCAGGCATGCAGACAGCAACTCCGTGTCCTCAATGGTTTAATTCGACAGTCAACACCTGGAAAAACCAAGTGAGTACACAACTTTATATATGTATACATGTGGAATTAAGGCTGATAATATTATTTTAAAACTGAAGAAGTAGACAGTTCCACGTACATATAGAGCCTATGCTTTTGGAGAATGTAATGGCTTCTGATGACTCACTTTTGCCTTTGGACGACCAGGAAATCTTGAATTTTGCAGAAAAGATTATGCTGGGAAGCTATTTATTTTCTTCGTGGGTTTTGCTTGCAAACACGAACAAAAACCAAACCAAAAAAGTAGCCTGGGACCAGGCTCTGCATTGGAGAAAAGGGAAAAATGGGGTGAGGGAGGGGGAAAGGGCAGTGGAGCCTGGAGACATGCCTTTGATGGTCCGCTATCCATGATACCAGACTACCTGGCTCTCCAATTTTTCTGTCTTTGTTGAATTTTTTTCACCTTTTCCCCCACTGTGGAGACTGGTTCCAGGCTACCAAAAAAGCTGACAGTATGATTATGTTACAGCTCAAAATTAAATTCAGGTAACTAAAATTTTTTAACCCACATTAGGTTGATTCCCCATTTTCTTTGTCTTCTAGCCCTGATTATTCATGAATTTGGGCTAGGAGACAAAGGAAATTGAGAATAAACCTACATCTTTAGGTAACATACTTGTACAGTTGTGGTTTATGGCTAGCACTCACAAGCTTGGGGTAGTGTCCGATTATCTTATTGTATAGGATATTGGTTAATGAATGAGGTACTTTTATTAATGTCATGTGAGTTTTGATGTCTACAGTAGGCATTAAATAATATGCATTGCATGCATAAGGCACATACAGTATTTCCTTGATGCAAATAAGTAGTATAATAAAAATTTTTGTTCTTAAGATTTACCAGGCAAGTTGATATAGTAGATCTCATTTCTCAAGAAAGTTACACTTGGAGACTTGTTGGCTCATTGTACAGGTTAGTGATATAACTATTGTACTGTAGTTACAGCAAGCCTCGAAGCCCAAATTGACCCATGCATGCTAATAGCGAAATTGAAAATGCTTGTTTGAATGAGTCTCCTGTATTCAGGCCGCAAATATGTGGAATCATTGCCACTGTATTTGTGATATTATACAATGTAGATCGAACTAGCTATACTGATATGCCATAATAAAGTTAATCTATTTGTGAATATAATTACATATATATATATAGCGAACTAGACTGTCATGTCATAATAATTGTGAAGCCCACAATCCTATAGGAGGTTAACATTTTCACAACTTAAAGTGATAAATTTTTTGAGCTTCTAAATAAACTCAGGATGCTGCTCTTCCACTAGTGTTTAGGGTATATTGTTCAAATTTCTTTTTTGTGAAATCCTATTTTAAAACAGATAGTACTATGAAAAAGTTATGCCAGAGAGATTTCATTTGAATAGTAACTCTAGAGGATTTACTCCACAGATTTAAAAGAAATTATAGTGACAAATAGTTTTGTATTAATTTTACATTGATCTTGTTCCACTCACATTGTAATGTTTCAATTTATTATAGTGATAGACTTCAAAATGGAATGTTTGATGACGAAGCCATGCTTACAAATTTTGTGGTATGTAAAGTGTTCTGATTTAATTTGATATGAAAAAAGTTAACTCAATCTCTAACTTAATGGATCAACAAGGTCTGTATCAATAATAGTAATAGTGGATTGTTGACCTGTTTTCAGTTGTGACTAAAATGTAGCTGATCCTGTAATTATGCATTAGAAGTAAATTCTACTAACAGTGAGATTATCATTTTTTCACAATCTATTCATTATCCAGGGACGAAATTGGAGTGAAAAGACCATTACAAATAATCTGTATGAAAGGGAAGCCTCTACCAGGCAAAACCAGGTAAACTATGTAATCTTGCTGGGTATTTTGTGGGTATTAAATTCCAGTGCAGTGTACATACAATATCATTTCCTAAAAGAAGTGCCACCCTTGAATAGTCACAGTGCTTTGTTGCTTTTAAGATCAAGGTTTCAACAGTGTGTTTACAGATAATGTGGTAAAACTACCAGCTAACAATAATCGACTGGTTTGTTGTCTAGGATGTGCACTCTTTAGATTTTTTATTCCAATACTTGGTGTAGGGCTCCAATGATACTGGGATGCCCAAGTACTTCTTTGAAACTTTGCCAGTTATTATAAAATTTTCAGCAAAGAACTAGAAGCCATGCTCATGTTATTTCAACGGCGCAAGCTCATGAACATGTGTCATTCCACACTCTATGTTTGGTTATAAGTCTCAGGGAGACTGTTTCTTTCTTTTTGACTTGTAAAGTGTACAGTATGCTATTTTTATGATAAATAATCTTTTTAAGGTATAAGTTACAATAATTATATGAACTTACAGCAATGTAGATTAATAATGTATAAATTTTGTATTATGTCTAGAGTGATTTGTCCATGGTTTTCATTGAAAATGATAAAATGTACATGTATGTACATCAACCTTTTGTTTTTTAAAAGCATTCTTTTGGAAACTATGTGCTTTTTTCTCATTTTTGACATGTTAACTGTATCCTCTTTAGATTGTTATTGACTGGCTAGAAAAGAATGCAGAAGACTGGCTGGAATTGTTTCTAGAGTCTGATAAAGTGGAGTATTTTTCTGAGTCAGTGTGTTGGTAGGTTTCTTTATGATTACAATGATAATGATAATAACAATAATAATAATGATAATTATGATAGTACTAATAGGGCTCTGAGGTCTTAAAACAGAAATTGTACCCGTAGTGATGGGGGCACTTGGCCCACAGCAGGGTGTACATGTAATTTAAAAGGCGTGGAAAATACATTGAACTTATCTTTGCATGGGAACATCATTATTGGAGTATTCTCCGTAAAAAAGTAATTCCATCGTTGAATGTTTTAGGGAGAATACTCTTCATGCATTGCAACAGGAAGGAAGCATAGGAATGAGAAGACCACAAGTTACAGAGATGGTAAGTGAAGCTTCATGGCACCTATTTTTTTTTTATTGTAACATGGAAGACAGTGATTTGTTAAGTGCTAGTGTTGTAACTGAGGACCATACCACGATTTCCCCTCAAAAAGCATGAGCTGCGGCAAAGTGCAGTGTGAAATGCACAAGTAACTAAGTGAAAATTATAGTTTATAATAAAAAACCCTGCACTCTGTTAACATATTGCTGTCTACCAATGTTCAGTGTACTTGAAAATTTAGTGATAGCCAGGGCTCAGGTTGGTCTCTTTTATCAACATAGGACCCTGATGCTCCGGTAAGACAGAACAGACCCCTTGCTGATTTAGACCAGGTATGTGAAAAAAAAAGAGCCGCGTGTGCGTGGAATAAAAAGTAATGGCATGACATTTAGTGTTGTTTAAGAGGGGCACCACAGTGCATTCATTTCTGGTAATCAATAAAATAAGACAGTGTATCACTTGATTTGATCAATGGTAGGTAATTTTTCAGAGCTTCTGACAGGGTATAGGACTGACAATACAATTTGATCAAGCCCTCACAATTCCTAAAATCTGCACAGTTCTGCGAGCGAGTTGCACAGGCAGGTGGGTGGGTGCGCCGGTGAATAGGCAAACGAAAAGATGGATGGCTGGATGGACTTTTTCTGCATTTTATCAGATTGAACTGGACTCTAGTAAAGTTTGTTTTGATGAGAGGCTACCATCAGTAAACCCTTTCAGGCCAGGGGAGAGAGTCAACAGCAACCTCATTCTCCATGATGGTTTTACCTCCAACAACAACAACAACAACAACAACAACAACAATACCTTTATTCGCCTTGTACTTAATTACATACATTAAAGAGAGAAAAATATATATATATTTATTTGTACTTAATAAGGCCTGGAGCTGAAATAATCCTAAGTGTACAAGGGTGGTGCACCACTACACCGCCCTTTCTCCCTCTGCATGAGTTGTTTATTACACCTCGACCATTGATGATAATATTATGAGTAATTTCTATATAACCCTGGTCTAGCAATATCAATTCATAAATTACATAAACACCAACTTAATGCATTTACTAATGCCTTCATTTCAGGAAGATGAAGCCAGATTGCTGCGACATTTATTCTGTTTGATCAGGGCAGGCAAACTCGAGGAGGTAAATAAGTGAGCGGTAATAATGATGATTGGTTGGGGGCGGGGGGGGGGGGGGAGGTTGAGCTTTTAGCTAACCACCTGCTGTCATAAAATCATGAAGGTTACAGAAATGTGTCAAGTAATGAAATCAATGTTTCAGGTTTAGCCAAAAGAAAACTTGATTGGAGAACTTTTGTTTGTGCCCTATGTGCTGCTAGGTGCAGAAAGGAGTGATAGAAATTGTTGAATTATTTTGAAATTTTCTGGTATTTCAATTTTCAACTGATGTTTTCTTTTTTTATTGTTTTCAAGGCTCAACATTTGTGTGAAAAATGTGGTCAGTCCTGGAGGGCAGCAACTCTTGAAGGCTGGAAACTCTGGCATGATCCTAATGTGGAGGGAGGTACATGTTCACCTTGTTACTACCTAACTTCTTTTCACAAAATTTGTAGAACACTGGTTGACAAAAAAAATATAGAGATATGCTAACATTGTTGATGAAAAAACATTGCAGCTCTTATTGGTTACTTATTGCAACTTGTTGAATGTAAGGAATAGACCCTCTCTCTATTAACAACTTCAACATGGTACATGTATGATACACTGTTCAACATTTGTTGAACAAGCAGCAACATTTATTGATCAATAAATGTTGAACTGGGTGTCTGTCTGAAAATTTAACATGTGACGATCCATGAGGGTAAATTGCAAAACAGATTTCCTGTTTATCAATATAAAATAATAAAACAACAATGGAGAGTTTCAGAAATGCTGTATTTAACTAACCATTGCCCTGTCTCGGTCACCCTAAGTTCAAATGTGTTCTTTCAGAAAATATCCATACCCTCCACAGAGAGCACCCCCCCTGCCACCTTGCCTTGTTGAATGTTGTACTTGTCATACCCCCACCCCCTGGAATATCAGTGATTTTCTCACTTTGTTTGGTAATGAGAGGAGTGTTGTGAAGCGAGACAAAAACATCTGTGTGGGGGGCTAGAGTACAACGCCTTGGTAATTTCTGGTAGTTAACAGCCAACTAACTTGCATCCATCCACTGTGATTTCTTGCTTATTTAAATCTTCATTAACCCTTTAAGTCCCAATATCCGCATGCAAATTCTTGATGCTGATCTTCATACATTTCCTTAAAGGATTACCGTAGTTGAGAGAGTTTGATAACAGATCAAAGCATTTTCCCTTCATTGATCATTTTATAAACTCTCATAACCATTTCTCTTGGCAACATATGAATATTGTTAGGAAAAAATTGATGTTGGTCACCATTGGGACTTAGAGGGTTAAGAATATTATTTTGTTTTAGTCCTCACGTGTGGGACATACATGTAATATAAACTAAAGTGCTGTATCTTGTCCAAATCGTGACATATAGAATTTTTATGCCAATACTCAAGGTCATTTCAAAATAGTGTGCAGTTAATAATGGTTCCATTTTTTCCAGTATCAAACAATGAAGCTCTTGCTCCGATGGAAGGAAACCCATTCAGAGATGTGTGGAAAGCAGCCTGTTGGAAAATGTCCCAAGAGGTATGCAGTTTTGTATTCTTGCTTTTCACATGACATTGCCAAAATTCAAAAATGAAGACATCAATTTTGCTGAGTTTTTACTTTCATGAAGTTGTTAGAGAAGCTAAAACTTATATTTTTCAAATTTCGTCTTCGAGAGGGTTCTTTTTTTTGTGATAGATTATGCTTGAATGTCTAACCTTTTACGTGACACATCATTTGTGTGGCGGCCGTGAGAGCTGTCATGTAGATTAAAAAATTGACTTATTGGATGGGGGGGTGGGGGGTGGATTTTGCTTTCTCAACAGTCCTTGCATTAGAAAAGTGGGTAAGATTTCCGTATTACCCCATACATTTATTATGCATGCAGCAATTTCATATTTTTGCACACAAATAGTTTAATATGAGTAGAGTCGAAACATTTATGCATTAATGTATGGGGTTATATGGGAATCTCACCGAAAAGTATTACTTTCAGGGTTATGAGTTTCTCAAGGGATAAATGATATTTACGCTTTGGTAGCAAAACTAGGTAACAGATGTTTCTGTTGGTTTCCGGCCACCATATTGGTGCCCCTCTCTATAAATAATTTGTATCTCTCATATGAAAAATTGTACTGTATGGAGAGAAGGAAAGAATGATGATGATGATGATGATGATGATGATGATGTTGAGTCCATGTTTGTTTTATGCCCCTTGATCAGTACAGTTACAGAGTTCTCTTGTAATGAGTAACCTAAACTTCTGTGTTATGAAGAATGACTTGTTTTCTTAGGGTTATGTGAAAGAATTATACTTTCTTTCTTATTTATCAGACCAAGTTTAGCACGTACGAGAGAGCCATTTATGCTGCACTTAGTGGAAACCTTAGCCAGGTATGTAGGTATTGGATGGACTTGGTTATAGCTTTGTTAAATCTTACATGTACATACATCTTAGTTTGTACAGCTTTAGATGCCGGTAATATTACAATGCTTACACTTGTCATGTACTTGGATAATTAACCTGTGTACAGACTCCCCTTCCCCTGAAAAAAAAATTGGAAAGAGAGATGACAAGTAATAAAAATATATTTTTTGTATATGTTGTAGTTAATTATTTTGTAAATTTTATTTTATTTTTATTTTTATTTTTCCTTTATGTCAACTTCATTAGCATACATTACCATACCCAAAAACAAAAGAAAAATATAAATTACCTGAGATAAAAAATTAATTGCAACTTATATAACACAGTAGAAACTTACAGAATTTTGTATAATTAAATTGGCTGACGATGCGCTTATTTACCCCCCCCCCCCCCCTTCTTCATCAATGCTTAGTTTTAGGGGTATTTTAAACTACTTCAAGCTACACGGAAGTGAAAGAAGTCGAACAAGGCTTTCAGATCACACCTGGGAATCGAAACCACCAAGAAGGCAGCCGCGCACTTGCCAACTGTGCCAATCCTAATTCTTGCTTCTACTGCTTGCTTTTGTGCATAGGAAAGACAGTCTGGTCTTCAGCTCTGTATTAGGTGGCATTTTAATGCTAGTGGCAGGGGCATAGCCAGCCCGTAGACCTGAAGGCCTGGGCCTACAAATTTTTGGTTTGATCACTCCACTGCTTGTAATAAATTATGCGTTGTTGGAGTGAGGTAAAAAGCTTAAGAACTCAAAGTGTTGGTGAGGCCAGTGCGTACTAGTAATGCGTCCAATTTTTAGAATATGTGGAAATGAAAGTCAACCAAGGCCTACAACAAGTGAAAAAGCTGGCTACACTCCTGGCTGGTAGTATTCGCAGGGCTAGGTTGTGGAGTGGCATGTTAAGGGTACCAAGATGGAGACAGCATACTCTAGCATACTCTTGAATATTTTTAGACAACTGGTCACATACTGACTGTACAGGCCTTTTGTTGATCTTTTTGGGGCCCCGCTGTACACAGTTACATTGTAATTACACTTAACATTACATGGACACTGAATCGTGACTAACGAAATCAGTGCAGGTTGCATAATAACATGCACATACACTGGCATAATTACTAAGTCAAGCACGTTGTATTTTCTTTTTAGCTTCTACCAGTCTGCAGGTCATGGGAAGACTATTTATGGGCATTTTACAGAGTTATGGTTGACGTTAGAGTGGAACAGGTAAGTGTTAAAATTAAAATAGCAACTAAACAGTATAAAAGAGGATTTGGCTTAAGGAATTGAATCAAAGTGTTCCAAAATAGTTCCTTATATTTTAGGGTCGTGTTTCTACAAGTATGTTGTGAATGCCTGTTGACCTTAAAGTTGTAACACTGCTGTTTACCCTTTAGTGTAATTGTCATTGCTTTTGTTTCTTTTAAAATAATTAGCGACAAAAGCGAACATGTGAATTATTTATTAGATAATCACGATGTTGCAATGCGGCAAAATATCTTGTTTTAATTTTATCATTCACCATTTTTACATAGACCATAATGCACCTTGTTTACCCCCGCCCCCCCGCCCCCCCCCCCCCGCCAAATTTTGCGTAACCATTGTTTCCAGTTTCTCCTGGGTATTATAGTCGTCCTAAGGGAAATCTAAGACAATGGTGATGCAAAATTTTGGGTGCTTAACAAGCTGCTTCATTGTCTATATGAAAATGGTGAATTCTTATTCTTTATATATGCATTTACATCTTAGTGTTAGCTTTTTAGAAGAATAAATTCTTTTAATTTTTATTACGTGATTGGAAATAATTTGAGATATCCTGAGGTGATAGAATAAAGTTATCTTATCTTATGTTATCTTTTTTAAAAGGAAATTCGCCTTCATCCTAGACCTGACAGAGATCTGGCAAACCTGTCACCAAAATTCTGGGATCAAACGTAAGTGAAAGTATATGACTGGTAAATTGTAAGTAATCGTTGAAGTACCAGAATTTTACATTGACACACAAATCCTTATGTATGCTATATGTCTCTTCATAGGCTCAATCCTGAGAAAATATTCGAAGAACTTCGGGCTTGTCCAAAAGAGGTATGTCTACTGAACTGAAATGCAGTGGTTTTGGTTGGCTAGTTCGATTATACATGACAGAACGATTTCATCGTGAATATCATTATAAGACATCCGTTGATGAAGATCAAAAACCTTGTATTTTACTAATCGTCACTAGTA
Source organism: Porites lutea (assembly GCF_958299795.1). Taxonomy (NCBI): domain Eukaryota; kingdom Metazoa; phylum Cnidaria; class Anthozoa; order Scleractinia; family Poritidae; genus Porites; species Porites lutea. Next base: position 35,614,246 of record NC_133204.1, read on the forward strand.
TAGTCATAATTGATTACCTTCAGGCTGAAATGGTCTATCTCAAATTTGGGATCATTTTTTTTCCTTTAATTTACGCTTCGGTTTTGGAGAACTGTAACGAGTGCACAAAAGTTGCTTCTGTGACAACAGAACAACCATTTACATTCTATATCAAGACCTTTGTTTCTGCATGCATTGAGTCAGTGTTCTCCCTAAATTTTAGCTGAGCATGTAAGGGACCACTCATAGCCGGTAAGGGAAAAAAATATGCACCAGAGGTGCACTTTCCTGGGGGCAGGGGGTTAGTGGAGTGCGGGACATGGCCCCGCCCTTGCTGGGAAATTTAGGAGCTAAGTTCTCTGAAACGTCATTTCCTCATTTTAAGACCTATTTTACGCAAATCAGCGGTCCATATATTCATTTATTTCCTTGTGGCATGTGAGAGTCGGATCGGATCACAATTTTTGTAAGAAGTGTTTCTTCAGGCGGTAAATGTTACCAGTTATCGCCTGATAAGGACAACACTGTGAGTGCAAGGAAGTAAGCTTTTCTCCAGTTCTTCTGTTTTCCAAACGGTGCTGCGATATCACTTTTGGGCCTTTCACTAATAATCAGCAACAGAAAACAGCTCTGGGCAGTGGTTTTTTTTATTTTTTCAAGAATGCACATGTAAGGTTATGTTCAAAATCCAAGCAATTTCGAGGCAATTTGTAAAACGGTCCATAACTTGCCATATATGTAGGCCTATTCTTTACACAGGCATTAACTTACTATTTGATCACGAATTTTTTATGATCCATTAGTCCATCAGACAGCAAGCGGAGGAATTCCATCATGTCATACAGAGACACATCATACTTAACGACACAAATTGTAAGTTGCAGTAGATGAGGACAAGCTTCAAGCCTATTGTAGTTTGTTGACTAAGGTGAAGTGTTTCTGTATGGTGATAAATGCCTTTTTCTGTTTGTTTTACTCAGCTTTAATAGAAAAGATGCACAGTTGGCTGGAAAAGGAAAAGAAACCAATAACGCAAATATTACGATTCATGGCAAGTCAACAACTTGTTTGTAATAAATTTATCGTGATGCTGCTTATAATACAGCAACCCCTTCCCTTTTTTTTCATTTCATTAGGGGATCGACTGGTCCGCCGATATCATCCTCGTCCTTACCTTTCTCCTCTTTTGGAGAAAGTCTACTATTTTGATGATATGATCTTTACCATTTGCCACTTTAAAAATGAGAGGGACACTGGGCCTAATTAACTTTCGCAAAGACTTCTGGGACTTTTTTAAAGGCGGGAAAAATTGGCCAATAGCTGACCGGGGCGTCCCTAGTAACGATTCCAGAAACAATTGTGGGACGTAATTCGGCTCCAGTTCCCTTCTGGTCTCTACAGTGGCGGATGGATTTAAATCCTTTTGTCGTTAAAGTCGCAAAATTCTCCTCTTGTCATACTGACTGATCCATTTAAAGAGGATTTAGAATCGTTGCCCATATACTTGAGGTCGACCACAGTCAGATCGAGTTTGGAGCCGGCAAACAAAACCTCTAATCTTTCTGTGACGTTCGTGTAGGCTCATCTTGTTCTGTTCCTGAGATCAGCTGGAACTGAATCTGAGGTGAGTGGCTTTCCATACTGTACGAAAAATGAGTGCAACACAAGGGCGATACAGGGCAAATCTGCCCTCCTAACTTAGGTTAAACACTGTTAACGCTACAGGGACGTTAAGATCATCTAGTCAAATTATGTTGTAGGTGCCATTAGAATCAGTTGCCTTCCAAGACAGCACAGCCATTGTTTTCAATGCGCTACCATACCATATCAGGAACTCCACAGAATTTAGTCATTTCAAGAGTCAGTTGGCCAATCACCTTAAAACTAAGGCGAGGGCAAGGCTGCGTTCTTATTGACCTTGTCACTAGTTTTTCTTGAATTTTTGAACTTATCGTTCTATTATCATTTCACTGTCCATAGTTTTTCTTTTCACTAGTTTTTCCTGAATTTTTGAACTTATCTTTTTATTAGCATTTTCCTGTTTATAGTTTTGTAGTAATAATTTATAACCTATTCAGTGATCAGTAAGTTAGGTACTGTAGTTGTTAGTCAAAGATCAAGAGCCATAGTTTTAGTTTATGGATATACTGTAAATAAACCATTATAAGTATTAGGTGGCTCATTCCCTCCCCCACCCCCACCCCCCCCCCCCCCCCTCGCAACAACGGCATCAACTTGTGGAGGACTTGAACACACGATCGGGATTTTTATTTCTCGTTTTGAGCTCGGCGTCGGCAATTCATCTCAAGTAATGTGCGCAGAATGTTGTTTTTATTTAATACCTTGGCGTTGTATTGCAGACCGATCCAGAGCTTTGTGTGTCTATACTGAAGGCATACGTTCAGGTATAGATGTAACGATTGTTATCACTTTAAAGTAAAGCTTTAAAAATGGACTTTTTAAACTCATTGTGACAGACTTCAAACTGATCATTTGAGGTGTATAATCAAAATATAATTGCAATTCTTATTTTTTTCAGGCCCTAATTGACGAGAAACAGATTGACCTTGTGGCAACTTACACCGCCACTCTTCCCCCAGAGATTCAAACACAGACTTACGCCTACTTCTTGGAAGGTAACTTATAACGAAAAAAAATATTCTTTGTTTGCTGTTTTGTGCTGTTTTGTTTTAAAACAGTCTATTGGTTTATCAATTCTGTCCTATTGAATTATAAATTCTACACAAAAAGTAAATCTGTGTATTTTTCCTCAGACATTGTGGATATGAAGCAAAGACAAAAATGCTTGGACCTAGCGAGGAATGCTGGTTCGTATTTTTCTTTTGGTTGTATGGCGAGGTTACCGTAGGACTGCAGCATTTTCTGGAAGACGTGAACAGACGATAATGAATTTTCATTTTTCTCTCTGAACTTGGATACGAATTAAGAGTTTAACCCCAAGAAAATTCGCCTTACATTTGACAAACTGAGCGGGGCTAAATAAACGCGATGAAGTCACTTTGTCGTCGTTTTTGTTGCTTAAACTCTTTGATATTTGTCCCTTAAACTCCGTAGAGTGGGCTTCCTGTAATTTCAGCTTAAAATGTTACTGCTGAATCAGTCGGACAGTCATGACAATAAAAGAAATGATGGCCATGGACTAAGAGCTCTTGTTTGTTAAAAAAGTTCTCCTCAGTCATTATTAACAAAGGAAATGTATGGAGAACAGCTTGGAGAATTCCGCGCATGCTGATATTAGGGTTTAAAGGGTTAATGAGGAGCTTTGACTTCTTTATCCTAATTTTATCCAGGTCTTGACGTTCCGCTGATAACCAAGACTGTAGTGGAGAATATCCGAGGAAAGGTAGGATGCTTTTTAATCTCTAGTGCGTGTAACGCTCTTAAGCGTAGCGCATGGTATTGGCTAGGCTAGAGTGATCTGACCATTACCCGAGACTTGAAATGAGGATGATGATGATGATGATGATCTGAATACTATCGACAGTGCACACTCCATAAGCGTTGGACTGTACATATATATTTATATCCTAGTTATGCAATGATTTCGAATTGTATACCGCGAAATACTAGATTTTTCTTTGTATACAGACGAACTGCTTTAGAAGCCTTGCGTCTTTGCTAAATATTCAGCTTCTGAACGGTCTGTTAGTGACGCCTTTATTCTCCGATGTGCCAGCCGCCGGAAAAGGTATATTTACTATCTGTTTTACGTCCTCTTTTTCCTCTTTACAGGAAGACTTCAAAATTGACCGAGATATTTCGCCTGCTTTGGAAGCTGCCACCTCAAACGTAGGTCGAGGACTAAACCCTATTTACAACCTCGTTGCCAGACTCTCTCTCCTTGTTCTCCCTTGTTGTCGAGTAGAGAGACCTGTCCCTCGACTCGTCGACGCAGTTGTCCCTTTCGTAAATGGTCGCTGCCTTTTTCAAGACACTTAGAAAATTTTGCCTGTTATTGAGAGTGTTTCTAGTTGTAAAAAAAGAAAATCGCAACGCAGGGTCAAACCCGGACGTTTCGTATCCTAATCTCTTTCCCTTACCACCACACTACCACACCGACCCCCAAAATTCCGAAAAATTTAACTACATAACCTCGCAAACTGCCTTTCTTAACTGTTATATCAATAACAGGTGACCCCAGGCCTTTCCTTAACTTTTAATGAAAATTCAACCTGGGCTTCAACGTCGTTCTTTCTAACACTATTCAAAAACGTATTATTTGCCTTATTGTGAGATAATCCCGGGAATATATATTACATAGATAGATAGATAGATAGATAGATAGATAGATAGATAGATAGATAGATAGATAGATAGATAGATAGATAGATAGATAGATAGATAGATAGATATTCTGTTTATTTCACCCACTTGCAGCAATAACTGAATTGTTGGGGAAGGTCATTGTCACATACAATTAACCATTTACATACATTCACTGAAATTTATAAGTTACAAAGTCATTAATTCTTCTGGTATGACCATGTTGACGTCTTGGAAGTTGGACCCTCATACTGTAGTGAGACTCAAAAGCGGCAGGACAGGGGATGATGTTCTTAAGGGGGGACATTTTGCGTGCAGTAGCCATAAACCGCTTACAAGCTCCTACTCTCCTGTCACTAAGAGACTCCAGGCCGGCCAAGACCAAGGCTTCCGCATAGTCTACCCGGCCAAATAGTATTTTGAGGGCTTTCCGCTGTACAGACTCAATTAACTCATCACGATATAAAGGGATCGCAGCCCAAACTGGCGAGGCGTACTCAACAATGGATCTAACAATACTACAGTAGACTAACACGAGATCGTTAGTGCCAAGTCCAACTCTCCTGAGGGTCCGCAGCACAAACAATCGCTTAGTAGCTTTTTTATGGATACTGTCACAGTGTTCGTTCCAAGAGAGGTCATTAGAGATAATAACCCCTAAGAGTTTATAACTAGATACTCTATCAATGACTATACCATTAAGCTGAATCGGCGTTATAACAGTGGGTTGGTACTTCAAAAAATTGATAACCATATCTTTACATTTTTTCTCATTAAGCCGCATGTTACGCATGGAAGCGTAGGTGTTAATATTTGCGGCGATAAATGGAAGGTAGCTAGGCGAACATCGAGGAATAGATTCAAATACCGAGGTGTCATCAACGTATTTAACCCTATATCTCCAGTCCCTACACAGATTATTCACTAATATGGCGAACAGCAATGGCGCGAGTTTTTTGTTCCTTGTGGTATTCCCCCATTCGGTGTAACTGGATGCGAATAAACCTGACCGATTCGCACTCTTCGTGAACGGTCGGTTAAAAACGAGCCGATCCATCTGATAGTGGCCTCATGCACGCCCAGCAGCTCCATTTCTTGGATAAGGATATTGTGATCGACTAAATCAAAACCTTTACTGAAATCAGTAAAGAAGATGCGTGCATAAGTGTCACCTTGGTCAAGGGCCTCAAGGATGACTTGGAGGAAGAAAACAAGAGCGTGGGTTGTGGACTTCCCAGCCAGGGCAAACTGGTGGGTGTCGAGCTTGTCACAGACTTGCTTGAAGAGGGAATCCAGCGTAAGCCCTTCCATGACCTTTGCAACATGGGGCGTGAGAGAAATAGGCCGAAGATCTTGTTCAACTACTTTGGGTGGCGAACATTTTGGTACAGGGATCACTTCGGATTGCTTAAGAAACACAGGGACGTATCCTTGTACCATCGAGGCATTATAGATATTAGTGATGACTGGTGAAAGTTCAAAAGCAAACTCTTTCCAGACTTTCCCCGGAATGGGATCAGGCCCCCCTGACTTGTTCGATTTAATACCTCTCAGGGCCTTGTATACCATATGTGTGTCAACCAATAGGTGTTTACATCCATCATGACTGAAGGCTTGGTTACCAATGGTGGCATTGACCGTTAAAAACGGCAAAGATCGTTTACGAAAGGGAAACAGGCTTCCACGGCACTCAATAACAAGAGAGGAAAAGGAGAGAGAGCCTGCAATCATATCACCTAGAAGAGCCGTATGAAAAGTTAATGCAGAATGTTACCAAATAAGACAATTATCACAGAGTTGATTTTTAGCTATAAAGAGTACAGTTGGTGACGGGGTTTCCCTTGATGGTAGATATATTTTCTTCTCCAGGAGGATCGCAAGAAGATAGAAGCCATTGAGTGGTTGGTGTTTGATCCTTCTCAGCGAAGTGAAGCCCTAAAACAGAGCAACGCCATCATGCGCTGCTTTATCGGTAAGTTTATCAACATACAATTTCTTCTGTATCATCTCTATGGTGCTCACTAGGGATATATGCTGACAAGAGAATAACTGCCTATTGTAAGCAGTGCTTTGTGCTCTTACTCTGCTATCAGACCTGATGGCGATCAGTTTCATATTTATGAGTCCTCGCATGTTGTTTATGTCGTTGCCACACACTGTGCTCGTTTATCTAGTTTTAAGTCAACAAGACGCTGTCGCTGCTTATTTTGGACTTCGTTATCTGCTCAAGGCCTTTTTTCATTCCTTTCAGCGACAGTTCGTACGCATATCTAGATCACTTAGCTACATCGTGAGTAGACAAATAAGGTCCCGGTTAAACGTCGAACGTGCTTTTGCACTATGCCGCCTACACACTTCGTTTTTGTTTTAAAAAATGCTGTGAGGTCTTCGTGGTGTCTTAAATTCTGAGTGTGCAGTTTCATGGTGTTGTTATTGTTCTGTGCAGCTACCAGGAAGCACGCAGCAGCCCGCGAAGTTTTTCAAAAGATTCCAGCAGACTCTGTTCACGTGATTCACAAAGAGTGGCAACTGAGGGTGAGTGCTATTAATCAATAGGCCACTTACACGATGACGTCATATTTCTACTACGACCAGAGTCCTTCACAGTTTTGCTTCTTGTTTTTCTCTCTTGTTCAGAGTTTTGTTTTCTAATCCTGGGAGTTCCAAATGACGCCATCGTGCAAATGGCCTATTACTTGAGATATCAGTTTTGTTGTTTTTATAAACGAGTTCTCAGCGATCAAACGTTTTGATCTGGCGTCTTTCTGGCACACCTCTTTTAGGGGTGGCTAAGTACTTTCAAAAATATTGTTTTTTAAAAAAACTCATTGAACCCATTATTCGTTGTTAGAACCAATGATGCAATATTTCTACCTAAAGTTGGCCTAGCTTCTTTTTTTCGCTAAAGTTGCTACGCAGATTTGCTAGGAAAGTTTTACTACAAAGTGGAATCCTGGACATAGAGAAAAATAAAGAAAAAAAGAAAAATAGTGATTTAGACGCTGTTAATTTAGAAATGATTCTTTACCTAACTACGAACTCTGCGGAGAACACGTTTTTTTCTTTTCCCTTTTCTTTCTTACTCGTTACGAAAGGAAGTAAGTCTTGTTGGATGAAAGGAGTTAAGACTGTTGAGTGAGGTTGCATTGCTAGTGAGGCAGAAGATGTTGGATTAAAAAAAAAAAAAAACGTTTGAAAGATGGAAAAGGTCTTGGCTAAAAGGGATTGTTTTGTCATCAGAAACGTTCGTTACAAAAATGTTTGATCTTTTTGCCAAGCTTGAGGGCAAGAAGCTTAAACCCCTTCTTCGACTTTGACAGGAAAAGGGTCGTGTATAAATTTTGTTCTAACGCCTTTAGAACGTCGCTCATTTAAACCATTTTCGCTAACATCTCGTTATTATGTTATTTAGGTTTATATTTTAAGTTATGGCTATTAGTTAACCTAGGTCTCGAGAATCGGGATTCAGGGCAGTCTCGGCTTCTTACGTGAACGTTTAAACTTTACGTTCGATTTCTTATTCAGATATTGATGTTTTAAAATCTCTGTTTTCAGGGCGGTTCCAGTGCTTTACCCGCTGGAGATGATAATGCTATCAGAGAATACTTGTGTATTAGAGCTTATTTGGTGAGTTGTCAGCCCAGCCATCTGTCTATTTTATCATATTCAGCTAGACTAAGTACTCTTTATTCACTCATAATGTAATAACTTCCGGTTCTTGTAATCTGATTGGCTCTCATTGATTAAGTGTGATTTATTCACGAATCGAACCATTTTTTTTTTGCTCTTAATCGCATCATTTCCGTTCTAAATCGCAAAATTACTCCTCTAAATTACACTCCACTTAGTCCGAAATGAATTTTTATAAGGATAAAAACGGTCAGTCAAAAAGACAACGTTAACAGGTACAGCGTCTTGCGGCTTCACACTACCGTTTTCTGTCTTTTTTCGTATTTTGTTCTCGTGTTGTGTTGTGATGTTGTTTTCATAAAATATATATTCGGCGATGCACAGTCTGTTACCGTTAAGCAATTTTAAGTGATTTTGAGAAGTTTTTTATTCAAGCATTTGTAGCTGATATAGTTTGATGGATTCTTGACTAATTGTCCTGTTTGTAGGAAGCACTGGATGCATTCAATGATTGGTTTCAACATTTTCACCACAGTGTACCAGTAAGTGAAAAAATATTAAGAGAATGACTTTAACTAACATTGATCCTCTAATCCCCACTTCAGAAACTCCAGGGAGAATGGGTACAAGCTTTGAGCGCAGTGATCTCTGGGATCGTTTTGGTGGACAAGCGTTGTTAGTGTGCAAGTCAACCCTTAACCAAACATAAATAAAACTTGTTCGTCCAAACTACCCAGAAATCGTTTCGTCGAAAGCTTGTACCTATTCCTCTTATAGTTTCTGGAGTGGAGAATAACCGCCGGGCCTTTCTATCCCAATAAAAGGGACGGTTTAATTAACAAATAGACCACAATTTTCCATGGTCTGTCACTCTTATAGACCATAGAAATGACGTCATAAAATGTTCAAAGCTCAAGTGGAACCACGATCCGCAGGCGAGTGGTTTCACTGCAAAGGTTTGAAAATTTTATTGCGTCATTTCTATGGTCTATAAGAGTGTGGACCATGGAAAATTGTGGTAGATTAATTTTTTTGCGAAAAACAAAACAACCGGCACTGCGTGACATGTTACGTCATTTCCATGGTCTATACTCCATTCATAGACCATAGCTCGCGACCAATCAGCGCTAAGAATTTGCTCAGTTGTTGTAAATATTTTTTAGTCTTGACTATTTTTTTATGTGTTTGTGTATTTTAGTTAAAGCCACGCCACGAAGCTCATGCTAACTTCACGGAAAAGGTGGCGTTTGAACAGCGCCTTAAGCAGTATGAGGTAATGAAGCTTCTCTTCCTCGTATGTCAGTAAGTCATTTCTTAGACCAATCTAAATTTGCCCGAATTTTACTATTTACAGACCGGTCAACCATGAAACTTTTCGGCCTGTTGCCTCTTTTCAGTGTGCATGCCGGATAACGAAATGTTGTGTCATGTATAACGAGTTATCATTTAGCTTTACGTTGTCTGATTGTTTTAAAACTGGAATTTTTTTGTCATTTCTCTTAGGTTGAGTTTGGAAGATGGAAGAACTCACTAGATATTCATACAAAGGTCGGTAGTTCTAGTGTAAACACACTCTGGTAGTTTTTTTTTTTTTTTAATGCATGTTCATTATTTTGTAGTAAAAAAAAAGAGAGGTTCCAAGATTAAAGTTTGCAACGGTTTTGTCTGGGTGGGGGGTGGGGAGGGGGATGACTGTCTTCCTTCAAGAGACGTTCCTGTATATACTTACCTTCTTTCAGCATGTTGAGGTAGGAAGAGACTTTTTTATTCTAAACTGCTGTAATTTAACCCATGCTGATTCCCAGTTCGTACCTCATAAGTGCTGTTTAAGTGACGTCATCCAGAAATTTGCTACCATGGCAACGTGACGTAACGACTTCTCTCTATAGCCTGAAAAATTAACCAACCACTACTCTAAGTTTTGCTGTTGTTTACGACCCACTTCAGTTAAGCATTGATACTATAGAATCCGAAAGCATTCTGGACGGAGAGTGTCACCGCCTTATGTATGCACCAACTCGTACAATAACGATGACGACGACGATTTATTTATCGTCAGTTGGTAAATGAAATGTTTATGTTTCACCCCAGTCCTTTAAGGGCCACCCGCTATCGTTTAAAAACCACCCCTTAATTCACCTGTCAAATTGAACACTTCTATGATATATGCTTTTCAGGCCACAGTTGAGAAGATTTATAATGTCCTTTTGTTCCCTGATGGAGGATGGATGGTAGACCAAAGGCCGGTAAGCGTGTAGTCCCAGTCATCCAAACACAAAGGGCCGGTCATTTAAACAGGGCTTAGCCAGTGTTTAACAAAACCGCGGTCTAAGCCATTTTCAGGTTGCCCAACGCTTTTATCTTAACACCATTTATCGTGAAAAGGTTCATGAAAGCGTAAGGCGTAGACTGGAAAAGCACTTATTTTCTTAAAATAACCCAATATGGAAGATATCTGGAGGTCCAAAGATTTGCTAAACCGCGGCCTAAGTTAGACTTCGTTTAAATAACCGACCAAAATCTCTTTTCGTTTGTTCGCTTAGCTTTGTGAATAAAAGAAATGCTAGTCCGTGATGGATTGTGCGTGGCGGAGAAAAAAGGCGACTTTTAAAATGTACTACATGTATTCTCAGCTTTTTTTCGTTATTTACGTAGTCCGCTAACTTTCAGGCATGATAAGTACGCTAAAAGAGAAAAAAGTGGTATTAAAAGTAGTAGAAAGTGGTATTAAAAGTGGTATTAAAAGTATCGACGGCCTAGTTCGTATAATTTAGTTTTTAGAATTGTCACTTCTGTAATCGATATCATTAGTATTGGCTTATTTTTTTTTTAAAAAAAGAAAAACCTTTCTGTGCGTCGAAAGAATTCTTGTATGACAACTGCATTATGCGGCTTTGTTTGGTCTGAACTGATGGGGCTTGTGCATGCAGTGGATTCAGTCAGGTTAACCATGTAATTTAACAGGGACTAGTGTCCAATTTCTCCTTATAGTAAGACTCAGTGTGACTTGTCAATCAAAACAAAGGTTATGACAACAAAGAAAATGATCAATAAGTAAAAAAAGGTCTTAATTGTTAAACAAATTCTCCTCAGAAATCTCATAAGATTAGTGTGGAGAGTATGGAAGTTGATATTAGGACTTACAGGAATAAAGTGTTAAAGCCGGGGTGTGTTTGTATACCGACAGGAAGAGGACAAGGTGGAGGGGTCGAGCCGTAGTCATCAGCTGGAGCTGTTAAGACAGCTTTGTCTTCCGCTGATATGTGTTTTGCTTCATAACGTGTTACACTCCACGGAACAATACAAACAGGTTAGTTTGTCCGTACTTCTACCTGCCGCATCGCCGTCGAACGTCCCTTAAGCATTCACCAAAAATGCCAAAGATTTGTTAGTCTCTTGCAAGAGTAGAGCCACAGACCCTAGCCCTTCGTCTGAGCGAATCAAGGGATCGTGGGTTGTGTTTGGTATAATATCGGGGGTTAGAGCTATGTTATTTGTGGAAACATGGTCACGTGAAAATCAAGACTAAATTAATGAAAAGTGTTCATTCATTCCGTGGGGTTTAAGAGTACGACGATAGGGAACGTTAAAAAGCAAAAAGTTTTAATAGCAAGACATCAACTCTGCGCGTGTATCACACTATTTCGTACGTAATTTCTTTGCCGTCATTGCACGACAACGACTTGAAATAAACACAAGACGACGATATCATTTTTCTTTTTATTGTCTTGGATATGGTCCTGAGGAATGCAACAATACTAAAAAAATTCGTCTTCATCTCACCGTCTTGGTTGCTTAAGCTCCGTACAGTCCCATTGGCACCAATAGGAGCCTATCAAAACAATATAAAAGCCTATAAAACAATATAAGAGCCTATAAAACAACGGGAAATGTTGAATGATTGCCTGCAAAGGTAGTCGCGGTCGCTTGGCATTTTATAGAGGTGGTCGTACATGGCGGTTTCCTCTGGTTGTCTTTTGTGAAAACTTTTGTGGAATATATCTTGTGACCAGAGTAACGCTGGTGCTTGCATACTCTCATTACTGTTGTTTATAATCATTGTGAAGCTGCAATAGTTAGCGGTAGCGACGTCTACCATTCCTTTTTTTCTTACGTAGTTTTGTAAATTTTTGTTGCAGTGTTTGCAGTTAGCGGATGTTATTTCCTCTGAACAGTATCAGCTTTACAAGGTATCGTTCTACTCTTCCATGTTCCATGTTTTGAGGTTATAAGTTTTAAAATGTCGACCTCGCTTTGTTTTTTTCTTGTTTTGTCCTATGTTAGCTTAGCATGCAAGAAGACCTTTATAGAGCCGATCGTGAAGCTGTACGATCGGTTAATTTTAAAACACCTTTCCCGCAAGCAAACTTTACAGGTGAAGGGTTGGTTCCTTTAGAGACTGTTATGTCGCGTTTAACGCCAAATTTTGACGTTGCTAACTTAGTTCATAATAAAAGTTGGCAGACCGTAACTGAAGAGATTCAGGCGAAGGAAAACGTCTCGACAGAGTCCTCCTTAATTTAGATATTCCGTCGTTGCTCGCTTGTGTCCAGTTCGAGCAATTTGCTCGTTAAAAACTGTTACCGAGTGAATTTGGCGGATACTTTGCGCCCCGGATGCTGTTATCGTTTTGTTTTGGTTCACTGGATCTGCGTAAGGATAAGCGCGTGCGCCAGGATTCCTCGTGCGCTTGGACCGACGCTTTAGCATTTTTTCTTTAGCGTAGGGGTTCTTCTCTTCTGCTGTTCCCCTTTTTTCTTCCCTCCCTCTTTCTCCTGTTTATCAATTCGACGTGTCTTCTCTCTTTCTCTCCCATGTGAGAGCTCATGGCTGTGTGTTGCCAGGATTTGGCAGCCATGGAAACTGGTCTTCATTTATGAGCTGATTACCAATAGTGGAAGCTCCCGGATGTCTTGTGATGCCGTTGTTAAGCTTTGATTTTTGCCCAAACCTTAAATAACTATTCGCAAGTGGCATGATGTGAACTCTTAATAGCTATTTAAATAAAGTTGGAGTTGACATCGTTTGTAAAGCGCTATACTCCGCCCTCCCACAGGTGTTCAGGAAAGACGAGCTACAGAAGATGCTTTCACTATTCCGTGACACCTCGCTAGCTTTGCTGGGAAGTAATCTGGATCCCCTGGGTTACGACATGACCCAAAAGTCTTGATATCACAACACAAGATCGGTTTTGAACCGTGCGAACGTACATAACTCATTGCCAAGGTCATATTTATCAGCTCAAACGTTGGCTTGACGAAGTGATCACACTTAAGCCATGAACAGCAGGGTTTTTGAAGCCGAATTTCACAATATCTTGGACTGGTTAATACCTGTCACTTCCTTGTTGAAATTTTTTCAAGAGTGGTCTTTTAAAAGGTCACCTGATGTCTGTAAAGGGCTACCGGAGATCATGAACAACTTACCGAATGTTACAACTGTTCGGTAAAATGTGCTAAACCTTTTTCATTTAAGTCGAGAACTCGTGAATAAAACAAGACTTGGCGCTTACAATGTAATAAGACGTTTGTAGTTTGTATACTGTAGTAGAGGAAATTAACGCGAAATAGAGGGTAAAATTTAAAAATAAAGGAAATCAACGCGACGTTTACAAAGAAAAAAATACTTGTCGACAAAAACAGGAACAAAGTTAAACGTATTCAAAATGAAAACTTTTTTCTTCGTACTTGCCCTAAACGTAGGAAGGAGGTCAAGTAAAGAAATCTGGCCATGACCAGGGTTCTGCAGTTTCACTGTTACTGGCGGATCTCCACCGTGATAAAATACTCCTCTTTCTTAGCTAGAAAGAAGTGTATCGAGAATTTTGGGCCAAAATAATGGAAATTAAGGTCGTGGAAATTAACGCTACGCTTAATTAACTGCGCGGAAATTAACATTCACAAAAAAAATCGTGTTAATTTCATGGAGCTTTAATTTACAATAATAAGGTACTTTATTTGAATTTCTGGCAAATAAGAGTGTTCCTTTACTTTGAAAAGCGTGGCTGTATTAGCAAACAAACAGTACAGTGGCAAGTCTTTGCATCGTGAAAATGAGATTTTTATTCTATTAAGTTGTTTGTCCGAGGCCAGCCCCTTGTGCCTTAATGTATTCGGCCCGTAATTTAATCCACACCTACATGAGAAGTTTTCCATAACAAGTTCGAGAAAAACCCGTCTTTTATTTGTACATAAAAAGCCTGTCCGGTTTGTTCCCCATTTACACGAGCAAGATGTTCGAGCGAGATGTTCCCGTCAGAATTGTCTAACCTTTCAAAGACCAGAAATCAGCGAACGCGGTTAAAGACACCAACTCAGTGACTTCAGTCGAAAGATTGATGCTAATGTTCAGGCTGTTTATACAAATCAGAAGATCAAAGGGCAATTCAAACCAAAGGAACGTAAACTTCCAATTGTGGATCAAAAAAACGTTTATTATTTCAAGTGTGGTCTGTGCGGTGCAGACTGGCTTCACGAATCGACACTTACATCAACATGTGGAGGAACACAAGCGATCAACAATCGGCAACCAAGTAAGGGATGCGCATGGAAAGGATCCGGAGACCATCCAGACACCATTCAGACACCATTACCAGTGCCGGATCCACACACCATTACCAGTGCCGAATCCAGACATTGAGATAAGGGAGGGGCCCGGTCTCTCCCAAAAATGTTTTCGGCCCTTCGGGCCTCAGTTTGGTCCAAAAAAAGGGGGGGGGGGGGGGGGCAGCCACCCCGCCCCTCCCCTGGATCCGCCACTGATTACAACGATTCAAAATCTTAAAAAAGTGTCAGAGCAAACTCGACTGTTTGATTTTTGAATGCTTTGACTCGATCCCCGCGAAGCTATTTTATTTTACTTTAAATATCTTTTATTATCTTATCGTTTTTATCGCCTTAGCGTTTCGAGTTTTTAGTCAGTATCTCATTAGCCTTTTCACAGTTATATATAAGTACATGCTAATTTTTTACTTCTCAACTTGAAAATGACCGTGGAACGATCGAAACGTCGTCAATTTTTATAGTGAAAGCTGATCCTAAAACGTGCCATTTTTTCCCAAAGTAAGCATGCTACGAAGAGTTGAGCAATTTTCTGAGGGCGTCGAAAGATTCCCTTACAGGACAAATCGGATTAATATTGATCGGATTAATATTAATCCTAATGATTATTATAATCCAGTAATAGATTATTATAATCCATTACTGAGGTTTGAGCCGTGCCTTGATCAATTAGGATTACTATTAATCTTATGTAGGATTAATATTAATCTGTCCTAATATTAGATCCAGTAATAGATTATTATAATCCATAACTGAGCTTTGAGCCGTACCTTAAACGATTAGGATTAATATTAATCTGATAAATATAATCCCACATAGCTCAAATTTGTACAAATCTCTCAATAAAGGCGCTTGTTCCTTTTCATTTACTTCTAGGCTCAACATCGCTATATACCAGCTCTAACATATGCAAGTGATCGTGTGACTGATGTGATCAGTGTTATGTCCCGTCAGTCCCTTGTTCAGCGTGTAATGTCTGCAGTTTGTCTGTCATAGCTCTGATCTGGATTATAATAGAGATTAATATTAATCCGGATGATTATTATTAATAATTATCTAATCCTTCCAATTTTTGCCGTGCCTTAATCTATTACTGGATTATAATACTCTATTGCTGGATTATAATAATCTATTACTGGATTATAATAATCTATCACCGGATTATAATAACCATGTTATAATCTATTATTATTATAATCCACGGATTAATATTAATCCGAGTTGTCCTGCCCTTAGGACAAAACCATATCGATCGTTTCTGACGCGCCCAGTGTATGGTGGGATTTTCTTGAGATCCCAGTGTACTTTATTGAGTTTTTTACATTTGGACTGAAAGAATGTGTTTTGGCCAGGCTCCACAGCAGCCGACGTTGATCTTCACATTAATTACTTATTAATCATTTTTAGATGCTGATTAGCATATCTATTGTTACTGTATTGTCTCCCTTTAACCTGCCTGGCCAGTGGCTTATAAACAATATTTTAAGAAAAAAGAATGCGCGATGCATGAACAAGCAGGGGACCCAATGATGTTCTGCAGAGTCAAACCCTTTCTAGTTCTGTCAGTGTCGATTTAGTCGGACACAGGTATTCAACGAACATTCGTTACCCATTAATATTTCGTTTGCATAAATAAATGTGCGGGTAATAAAACGTAGATGTGCATGCATTGTAAGGCCTGTCTCTCATGATATCAAAAGTAATTGAAAAGGCGGTGTTAGCCTCAGGCGGCGGCTTTTGGAGGTAACGAGCAGCCCATATCGACCGTGCATCTATTCTAATAATTGTCATCATCAATCAATACGTGTTATCTGCCCGAGCGGGTGGTCTTTGTTTCGGGTGTGAACAATATGAGCTGAAACGTAGCGCTTTTGCCAGAGGCTGTAGAGTGGGCGTAACTTGCTAATACAACGGGTCTTCTTGCTCGGATAATTGCATCCGACTCTACTTCGGCCGCTTTTGCGAAGTTTTCCTAAGGTAAATGAACATACTAGAAAAATTCAAGCGTTTCTATGTGTAAGAAGATTGCACACCTTCTTGTTAAATACCTTCGCGGTCCGTTTGCTTTTATTATTCTAGTGTTCTTAGCCTTCTAATTATAACATAACCTTCTTTAAATTGTTGATAAAATCTTTTACGTTTTTATTTTACCTTTGTTCATTTCGCTGTTACAATATAATTAATATGCGATGGACTTCGACGGCCACTATGCATTCCTAACTCGTAGAGTATTCCGCCGGTTTTTGTTTACATTGGTAATACTCTTGATTTAGACTCTTCGGCATTTCAAGTTTTATTTCCAGTCGTCCTTACTAATTTGTTAAAGTTTCTTTATATGAACCAATTTGTTCTCAGCGAGCTCTGCAGCTTATCTGTACAAATAATTTGTCTTGAGTTAAATAACAGTTATAAATTATCACTGCCTTCATGAAGCTTGCTTCACAGCGGGAAAGTCTACACGAACTCTGATCCAGACGTTGTTATTTGGAGTTATTTCTACTCCGTTCCATCGTGAAACCATTTTTTTTATCCAAGTCAGCGATGTTTTTGACACGCGGCTTTATCTTGCGACTTAATTTTTGTACGTTTTTCCTTTCTATAACATTCTGCAGAACTTAGACATTTGGCTTGAAAATTCTTGAAAGACCTAAAAAATTATAGAAAACTTTGCGCTTTTAGTGTTTTTGCCCTTAGGTTATTGACAGTTCTTATGGTAAACGAGAAAGTTAAGAATAAAGTTAATACTTTTTGCTAAATTTTCGAGACATTTTTGCGTTGTTACATTTCCTCTTTGTGTTTTCACTCTTTATTTACAACGTCCTTAAAAAAAGTTTCTCAAAAGTTTCAAACATGTGAATAACGATAGAAATTCTCGTGCTGAAGTCAAACACCTATCTGTATAGACAGTGTTTTACTTTTCCCAGTGATGTTTATCTTTCTATCAGCAAATTCATTGTTTTAGAACTAAGCTCGTGTCCATGGGCCGCTTGCAAAAAACGAAGCGAACTTAGCTTGTGGTTTGAGACAATTGTTAGATCTCCAGTATTGCTATGAAGTTGATTACCGATTTTCCAGTCCGCACTTGATACTTTCTTCATTGATATTGTTTCCGGTTAACAATGTTTAGACGGGCCAAATTGGAAATAGCTCAAACACAGTTTTGTTTATCAACCGTAATACTCGTTTAAGCAACCGGCTTCTAAGTGTAAGGATCAGATTTTCTATAAATAATAAATTATTTAACAGACGGCATTCAGATGCAAAATCAATCTTTAGATAACACTGTTAGCAATCTCATAACGCATCTTTAAGAGGCAAGTTCTCATTAACATCCTCGATTGCCCCTCCGTTAGAAATCATAGGTCCGTTGGCGTCGGATGACAATTCGCGCCCTGCCTGCGTTATGGCGTGTGTTTCGGCCATGCTCATCCACGTTGTACCTGAAGTAGGGTCTCTGTTGTCTCTCATAATTTTGGACCGGCATCGACGAAACAGTTTCCTGAAAGCGTTTCGGTAGGTTCGGTTTAAGCACGTGTAGATAATTGGGTTCAGACAACTATTCAAATATTCGAGCCATTTTGCTATGTTGAAGAAAGTGGTTGGTAGAGGAGCTAAGGAAGGGCTTGCCCATGATAGCACAACCATGAAAAACGGAAGCCAGCAGATGACAAAGCTTCCTATAACCACTGCGATTGTCTTTGCGGCTTTAATATCAGACGCGTAGTTTCTCCCGATGCGTTTAGCTTGATATCTAGCCACAAGGTAGATACGAGTGTACATAACAAGCATCGCGAGCAAAGGTAGAAAGAAGCTTACAATGGAGACGAAGTAAAGATAGTTCGGATATGGCCAGTCCAGATCAGGCGCGTTGATCAACCTTAAACATGATATAGCCGCAGCGTATAACCAGACGAAACCTATTATATAAATTACGCGCCGAGTTGTTAGGATCTTGGGATAGCTAAACGGAGAGGTGATAGCCAGCTGGCGGTCGAAGCTTACTGCTGTTAGGTTCATTATAGATGCCGTTCCACACAAAATATCCGTGTTGTCCCAAAATTGTTTCAGCTCCTGACTGTAAATCCATTTGTTATCGGTTAGTTGTATTGTGAACCAGAATGGCATAGCGATGAAAGCCACCAAAATATCACTGACTGCTAAAGAGATGATGAAAAAATTGCACTTTGTCCGTAGATCCCGGAATGTGTAAAAGCTTGCCACTACGAGAAAATTTCCTCCCAAAGCCACAACGATTTGCATGGCGACGAACACTGCTAGAACAATATTTGTTATTCCTGGGTTTATCTTGGCCAGTTGAGTAGGCAGAGCTTCTGTAAGTGCACTTGACGTCGAGTTTGTAAGTTTGGCTCCTGTAGCCATTCCTGTTTCAAAGAAACAACAATATACAGCCCAAATGTTAACAATTGTTAATCCCAGGCGATAAAACAAACAATGTCCTTGAGTGAGTTCTAAGATGATCGGGTCCAGCGAAACTCTTTTCGCCAGGTTTCTTTGTTAAGTAAAACCTGCCGCCTAAAATCTACTCTCGACATCCTGCGGAAAATGATGTCAAATCTTGTTTCTCTGCATGGGCAAGTAAAAAGCACGCATCGATGTGAAACAAATGGGTGCCTCTAGCTAATAACATGAAATCACCGTGAATTTGCATGATCTTGCAAACTACATTTACGGGTAATTTGCTCTTGAACAAAGCTACGTAATGTGCGGTAACTGATAAACAAAAGGACGCTTAAAGCCAAACGGGAACCTCTGTTAAATTGCTATTTGGCAGAAAAGTAATATTATAGATCTCAACTCTTGAGATTATTATTGCGAAGCACACAACAGGGTATTAAGAGATTGGGTCCTGGAGTGCATACCAAGAACAGCTTTATTTAATAAAGGTGAAAATATTCATTTTTATGCACGACAAGTGCACAGCTGTTGGTTCTGAAATATCCACTTACACGGTATAAGTTTCTTGCTTAAATGTATTTCTAACAATTCCGGCCAACCAAGCCGTTGAGATTAAGTGCTTTGTCAGGTTGTTTGAGGTTAACGCAAAGTTTTCACCAGATTACTATCATGCAATTTAGAAGCCCTCCGATCCGATGACTCTTTAATTTTATTGCAATAAAACTGATCAAATTGTGTTTTTTTCCCCTTTTCTTTAGTGATACTTCTCGGGTGATAAGTAGTCGCACGGTTATAAACAAGGAAAAAAATACTAGATGTACCAGATGAATAATTGAAAAAAAAAATAGCATGCTTACACGGCCGGAATATACCACTTCAAAGAGGGGGCAGTATAATTAGAAAAGGACGTAAAAATTTAGGAGGTCAAGTGTGTAGCTCCTGTCCAAATATTGAATAGCGTTCCATTAAATATATTTGCATACAAACAGAACATTTGATCGTAATTTGTAATGGATTGTTCATCGAAGGCGGGCGGCGTCGATGAAACATGCATTAGAGGTTGCATTGATCACTCAAATCGCCATTTCCGGAGCTAGCTATTTTTTTCATTGTTGCTCAAACAGAGGACCACAGGAGCCATTAAGTGATCATTGTCGTAAATTTGTTTGGTTGTGTATTGTTTTTATCACCTGGGTTCCTTTGACTCGTTCAAACTATTCAATCTACACGGAACACCCAGTTTATGTCAAGCGAAATAGATCATTCACAGAAGTCTATTTTCTCTTAATCTTTTTTATAAGCGCTATTTCTGCTCTTCAGTGCTGTTTGTTGAGCTGGGTTAAGGAGGTCGGACACCTTATGACGGCTACACAATGTACCACAACCTTGTAGTGAAGTTCAGAAAAGCAAGTGAATGATGTGTTGTATAGGCTACACAAGGCGTCCGGCTTAGCGCAGTTTGTCGTGTTCGTTCCAACCTCTACAGAGGCTGTAAACAACCAACCTACCCAGGAGTCCATCCCCGTCTCTGACCAAAAGGATCGCCGCCTCTAGGAACGAGATTGTGTAAACAACCTAAAACGAGAATACCCGGAAGCATGCACAGAACGTGCAGTTCTGCATTTTCACGGGTCACTGTATTTGTAAATGCGACAAAGTATTGATGAAGTGACATTTCAATCGTTTTCTTCTCCAACACACATTTTAATACTATCGTTCAGTAACCCAAACCACTTTAATGCCGGTCCCATGATCGAAAACGCAGAATACAGATACAGATACAGATGGTAGTTTGTTAATGAAATTGTGGTACGCCAATAATATATATCAGTGCTTTATTGAATTACCTTCAACTGGAGTTTAAATTAAGAAAAAAAAATACCCTAACATGTGACCAAAGAGAAGAAAAGGGAAAGTGTTTGTGTAGGTAACTGAGATGTACAGTCTATTAATTATTATTATTAAAAACTGAATCATTGGATAATGCAATTCTAGAGCTCTGATTTGCTAAGCCATCATGGTACATGAGCCATAATACCATGGTCTCCGAATATGGTAACTGTGCGCGTTGTCTCAAAATTAAAAACAAACTGAAAAGTCGGTTGTTTTTACAAATAAAGTCGGGAAGAATTCTCCATATTTTGTGGGCGTTTTTAACAAACAATGATTCCACTCGCGCTTGTTGGGTGTGAGATAATTATAGCCAACGTGGCGCTACGCACACTCGTGGAATAATTGTTAAATAGTACGTTATTGCGTTACTGATAGACAGAGACCTTTAGTGACCTTAAGTTTTATGTATATTCTCAAAAAAATATACACCCGGGAAAACTTCATTGTGCTTTTTTGTTACCAGAAGAGTTAGCAAAGTTATTTTTATTGAAAGGGTTAAGCCCGCTCCCGGTCGCATATCGATAAAATTTCTAAAAGTAAATAACTTGCTTGACAGTACTACGACGGCTATCATGTTTTCCCGCCAAAATGACGCTGATTCAAGCGCGCGCACTATTCAGTATTGAGAAAATCCTTGTTCTCGTAGTCGTACTCGTCTTAGAATCTGAAGCTCTCTATTAATCAGTTTAAATACACTTGAAAGAAAAATGTGGACCTGTGTTTAGTCACTGAACTGTTAAAACTGAAGTCATTGTGGTGACGGGTGCCTCTCTAATACGGGCATTTTGCTCTGTGCCTTCGGTGTTCGTAAAAAACAGGTTCGACTGTACATTATTTTGTGCAGGTCTCTTAAACAGTCTAAATAAAAGCCAAATTCTCTAAACTGACGAACTCGTACCGGTAGTGAGTGAAGTAGCCCGTGAACGAATATATGTCCTGTGGCCTTCTTTATGTCATGAAATTAAGCGGCCTCATGCCGAAGCACTAGATGTTGCGTTCATGCGTTGAGTTCATGTGTGTGTGCGTGTTGGGGGGAGGGGGGGGGGGGGGGGGGGGTTGGGAAGAGGAGTGGAAAAAATCTCGGTCCGTTGAGGAACAGGATGGTGTCGATAGTGTAAGTGCAAGAGAGAAGAGGAAGAGAACGACGGGCGATCTGTGTACTTTATTTACAGTAACAACGTAAACTCGCCATGGGACAGAAAAAAGTCCACACCAAATTACGTAATATTTAAGAAAGAGAAACGTTTCAGCTCCAGCGGCGAGCGTTCGTGAAAAACCTTAGGCTTTCAGAATTTGCACAGTAATCAATAAGGTACTAGAATACTTCGCGAAAGAAAACCTGCGCGATCCCGTGAATAACAACAGAAACCGATTTAAATTGACATTTCATGGCAATCAACTTGAGATTTTTGTGAATGGCCGATAAATGGCATTTGCTTTCAGCGCAATCAACTTGAGATGGAATTTAGTCTAACTACTGTTGTTTGAATGGGCCATGATCTAAATTGTGGCCCATCGAAACTGCGAGATTAGTAGTTTGAAAAGTAAAAGTTTGTTCCGTCCTTTGTGTATGTTTGAAATTGTTTATTCATATGTGCGTCTTTCATAAATAAAATCACTCTGAGAGCGAGCGAAAATAAATCTCTCGCACGTCTTCAAAGAGGGAGGAGTAGACTACCACAAAAATATTAGCAAGTGCAAAGCTGTTTGCTTAGTATTATGTCTTGCCTAGTGTTGTGGGTGTCATATATTTACTTTTCATTAATTTTCATACGACGTGTTTTTACTAAAGATTTTTCTATCGTCTTTTACTATTACATCTAACACAATAATTATGGAAGACAAGTCTACATTGCCCGCATGGCATGATAGGGAGTCGCTTTCGAGTATCTGTGATATTTCTGGAGACTAAAGGGCCGAAGCTGAAATCTATGCCGGCAATTATGTTAGCTTTCTATCCTCGTTTTGTTTTCATTCAGATGTACTTTGTTAATGCCAGAGAAAATTCATTAAAGGCAATAGTTGACAAAGGACGAACCACGAGCTAGAGACTGACTTAACTTTGCTTGGTTTAAAAGACGTTTTTAATAACAGATAACCAATCTTACAATTTGACGGGAGCCTTGTGTGTAAGGCCGACAGTCAAAGTTTTTCAGTGTATGAAACCTTGCCTAATGACGAAACCGAAGAATTGAGTTAGGTTCATTTTTGGGCTCGTCTTTCTCCTCTAGCGGCCTAAGATGGGCAGTAGAAATGTAATGTAAGCAAATTATGTCCAATCTATATACTCACCAGTACGAGACGATAGTAAAGATTCTCTTCAGTGATCCTGAGTTTTGGTTCTTGCTTTGTATTCAGTGGCAGCTGCAACATAAAAATCATCTGATAATTGATCAACACATTAATTCACTTTGTTGACACGGGGAAACAGGGAAACCTTCGTTATTCGCAATCCAAATGTACGTCAGAAATTCCAATCAAAACACTCGTGGTACAGATACTAATCCCGATCACTTGTGACGCCTTACAGTAGTCGTGATCTGATTCCACTGCCATTGCCGAGCGCCAAAGGGGTATAATTGCTGATAATATATTCACGGTAAAATAGCTGGTTCACGTGACACGGCATGAAGCCTGTAGGTGATATAATGCCACTTTCGACTGTGCTCACTTACAGTGAGCATGCTGTGTTTCATGAAACAGAAAGATAATTCTAGAGTCTTGACAACAAGGCCCGGTTAAGTGCAAACAAGAAAAAATTTAATTTGGTGTCATATTGCTTCCGACGGGTCCCGCTTACGATAAGCAATTAACGAATTGCAATCAATAGACTTAGTCGTTTGACAGGTGCCGGGAAAGAAAGTAACCATGGCAGCATATCACGAGAAAAAGGAAAATCAGATCGTTTCAGATGATCTCTTTCATAGCTTATGAGAAAAAAGGACTTAATTCTTTAATCTTCCAAAAAATATTTCTTTAAAAAGGCAAACCAACTAGCATCTCCTGGTGTCTCGTTCATTTGTGTTAATTTACAGTTCTTTATGCGTTTAATTACGTATCATTTTGCACGGTAAAATGAAGAGAAAAGACTACAAAGTGAAATACCTTACTCTTATAAATTTGTTTCGAGATAAAACCACAAATAATAATAACAAATTCTAGTGATACTAAGACTTTGGCGCGTTTTGCAGGTGATGGGTTCTGGATCTTTTTCCCCCAAATGTACTTTTTTGTTTACAAAAAAGCTTAACTGTAATAATTTCTTAACTCAGACGGAATATTAGAAACGCTGGTTTCCCCCATATTTTGGGGAAATACAATAGTTATGGTTCCGAAGTTCAAACACAGAGAATACAGAAGTTGTCTTTATATGTATTTACGAGAAGTTAATTGTTTTTAGAAAGTCTAACCAGAGTAGACTCAGAGTGCAAATTTGCGTCTTATTCAATTTTTTCCTTCATTTTTTCGTCTCTTGTAATTTTCTTGCGCTGTTGAATAACCCGACTGGGAGACAAGAAGCCGGGGCTTGTCTCAATAAGCGTAACTATTCTCAAAAATTGCGGGGGATGCAAGATATGTATAAATATCGTTTAAAACAAGGCTGGCGACAGACTCAAATTTGCCGAAACCAAATATCACAATGATGATAAATTTGGCTTTCTTCTGTGATACGTTTTGGAAGCGGCTGTCACGCTGACAGTGCCAGTATATAAACGGCTTGAAACATTGCTCTGTCATTTATTAGCAAACAGTTGTGACTGAAATACGAAAGTGACACCAGACAAATCAAGACAATAGACATCTTTCGGCTTTGTTTTTTGAAAAACACACAAACAGCGACACCCACGTTAAACAAAGACAATGTTTATTGTATTTGTAAACTGAAAGAGGTAGATTTGAATAAATCTACACACTCTGGGTTCGGATTTTCAGAGACTTCCATATTTAAGATCTGTAAAATTCCGAAAGTAACGACTCCTAGAAGTAGCGTCAGTATTCCACTGTCTTTGGCAAAAATCCTAAAGTTGCGACTCTCAAAAAGTGGCGAGCTCAAAAGTTATTTACCTACTCAACATATCTAGAAAGATACAACGAAAATGATAGATAAAATAAGCTTATGCGACTTTCATTTTTAATGATTTTTATGTGATTTGACGCTTTTTTTTTTCAAAGATAGGATCATACATAACTCTTTAAGTACAAGTTGCAGGCGAAATGCACTGGAAATACGGATGCGTAGAAGAGGTGTACGTTTTAGTCCATGTATACCTTACACATTTTAACAACCCTTTCGACCCCCGCACCGAAAATGTGCGACCCTCCAAATGTACCAATAGGAAAAGACTGCTAAATCCGAAGGCCTTAACTTTCGGAGCTTTACTTGGCATGCGCAAAGTATTAGACTAGTCTGGGGTAGCAAATGAGAGTTAAGATCTTATCATAGGGCTTAAAGTTTTAAAAACGCTGTTTTTCCCGTACTCGTGTGGACTGATGCAAACGGACATTTAGGAAAACGGTGACGTAATAGTATATATTATCTCGCTCGAAAAAAAATAACAGTTTGGCAAAATTTTTTGTTAGGACTGATAATAATTCTTAAGTCAACTTTTCTTTTATAACGCTTCAATGTTCAGTAAAGACGACGATTCTCATAAACAACAGGATTCGATTCCTAAGAGTGACCTCCAACCCTTGTTTCGTCTGACTTACTTCCTTTCCTCGTAGCTTTAAATACTGGTAAAACGGAGCACTGAGAGAGAGGGGGTCAAATGAGCCGCACATCGTTGGCCTCAGATTTGTGAGTCTAAGGGTACTGTTACGAGCTATTTAGAAGTCTACATGCAAAACCTTTTGTGGTTTAGATTAGGATCTCTACCAAGCACTGAGTTACCGTAAAATTCCGAAAATAAGCCCCGGGGCTTACATTTTTCAAAGGCCCTTTTTGAGGGGCTTATGTTCGGAGGGGCTTACCTACGGAGGGAAATTTGAGTTTCAAAGTCGATTGGGCTAGCCTTATGGTTGAAAGGAAATTTACCCTTTTTGCCTTGTTTTACTTTGTATTTGAGGGCAATTTCCAAGTACAAGCCCCCCGGGAGGGGCTTATATTTGGAGGGGCGATTTAACCGAGGGCTTTTTGCGTTACGAGTTTGGGTGCTTACATTTGGAGGGGCTTATACATGGAGGGGCTTATTTTCGGAATTTTACGGTATTTCAGAGGAGGAAGTAGAGATTTTAGGAATGATTTAGGTCAATCCGGATTAAAAGGTTTCCGTTTTCAAACAGGAGCCGATAAATGTCTACGGATGAAAACAATTCGAAAACGCTACGTGCGGCCGAGTATGTTTTTGAAAAAAAAAAAAGAAAAGATATACGTTTTCAAATAAAAATGAATACGTGTGAACCACCCCTCCCCCAAGTCATCATTGACACTTACTGCTCACTTAGGGCAAAATTGTGCCTGAGGGGAGTGGGTAAATGACTAAAAAGTGTGCGATCGGCTGGGTCTTTCTCACGGCCTAAATAATAATATTAAGGTCACATGCCTTATTACGCATTCAAAACCTTGATGAAAAAAGAATTTTTCTTTGAATTCTCTTCAGGAAGTGATCGAAATTAGCTGACTCGAGTTACACTAGGCTCGCGATTGGAGGCGTAATTTTGAATTTTTTTGGCGGTTGACAGTTGTTACGAGTAAACTACAGGTAAAGGATCTGGATTATCTATTGCAGGGGTAATCTAGATCTTGTTTTTACCACAGATCATACTGACGTCCCATGTAAGAGAATCCGGATTCCCGATTCCGGAATCCGAGAAATTTTTGCTTGTAGAATATGGAATCCTGGGCTTTGGAGTCCGGAATGTAGCTCAAGGAATCCGGAATCCAAGTTCCACCGACAAAGAATCTGAAACTGGCCAGTGCCTGGAATCCGGAATCCACCGTGTGGAATCCAGAATCCAAGACTGTCTTGGATAACCCTAGATGGAGAGAATACTGTCTGAAGTGGGTTGTAAAGTTTTGCATATACTCTGAAAAAGCTACGTGGTTTTTGGTACGAGGACGAATCCAAGACTGAAGGCACTTCTCGGTAACTCCTATCAGCCAACTGCGGAGTACAGCAGAAGTGTAAAAGACACAGAAGGGTTCAAGTCAGCATGTTTGGTACCGTGCGTGCGGAATGCAGCAGGCGGGATCGAATCAATTGAAGTCAGTGAAAGACTTCAGATCACGGCAGTCAATTACTTCCGTCTAAAATTATCTATCCTTCTCTGACTTAGTTAAATGACCAAACTGATAATTCTTTTTAAAACGTTTTTTCATGTAATCTTCTGAGAAATAGGTCAGAGGCCCACCGCTAACACTGAAGCTTCACGAATTCGTGCAGTGGAAAAAACTTCAACGCAGAGGCTGAATTTGGCTCCATTACTTATGAAATGAATCGAGTCAAGAATAGGAAAGGGAAGAAGGAATTACCCGGTTAATTCACCTGCCAATGAATATGAAAGGTCAAAAATAGATTCTATTTTGAGCAAAATAAATGATATTGAACCAACCTAGATGCGCACATCAACGTCACTTGGTTCTGGGTTCGAACGTTCAAACGGGCAACCTTAAGGCGTCAGTAATGCTTCTGTTATTTAAAGCTGCATCATGCGACAGTGTTTTCAAATTAACCGGTACTTCCTCCGTCCTTGAACTGATCATTATTATTGCTAAAAAATTTTAAGTGCCAAGCGTTAATGAGTTTTAAGAGCGCAAAACAATTATGCCTAATGGAAAACCTGTTAACAATAGTCATTATAAAGTGAATACCTTGCCATTAGGAGCAATTTTTACAAAGAAAGACTCGATGCTTAAATAGCACTGTAGGCATGAAAAGAAATACCTAACACGAAAATCATTGGAAAATAAATATGATTCTCATTAGCGTCGCCCTTTATCTTAATCTTTCAGTTCTTTGAAAACAGATTCTTGATCCTAACTGTATTTTTGTTTCATAGAAGTGATGTAGGAATTTCACTGAAGTTAAAGACATCATTAAATCATTACTAACTTCATTCCAGTAAATGTTTTGGTCGCTAGCGAAAGATGTTGTGATTTAGGGAGAAAACCTGTTTTTTTTTCTTTTCTCGTATGGTTTCAGCTGGTTTACAAAAAGAAAAACATGCCTAGGGCTCCACGCTGTGCTACGCAGACAAGAAACTTCGAGGAGATAGTTTTTATTTATTCGCGAAAGCCAATAACAATTTGCTACCGAACAAAATCCAGAAAGAAAGTTTATTCGAGTTAAGGAAAAAGGCTATCCATGATCTTCAACAACCGTGATTAGCACCAGTTCGGAGTAACAAGTGACTAGTAGCAGACTAATAAATAAATTCTATGAAACAGAACTGTTTAAAATGAAATCATGAATGAGCGCAAAAGTGCAAGTTGATTAGACGACTGAGGAAAAGTCGACAACTATTCATTTTTAATAACATATAGAAATGAACTTGCAGATAAAGGGCCGGGGAAAACGCGCGCCTATAGCAAAAGGGTGGATTCGTTTCGCAGAAAAGCTCAGTTCTTTGTCATTAGCAGTGTCAAATTTGCCAGTTGTCTAAATCTACAGAACAATTTAAAATAGTTTAGGGAAATAAAATACATACCTAATTTCTTTTCTAAAGCTAAGTGTTAATAGTTTTCTTAACGGTTGAGGGTTAAGATTACAGATAATCAAACTACAAACTTTGCACTTACGTTGTTCTTGACTTGTTATCGACAACTCGGCACCTCTGTTTCCGCTGATCCGTCTAGTTATTCAGTCTATAAACAAAAAAGGCTCTGTTGAACCACATGTAGATGTTTAATTATTTATTTGATGACTAGTGACCATACAACTTTTAATTTCACTATTTGCGTTAATTTTCAATTAATGTTTGGGAAGACTACAGTCTTGTAAAGGTCTATGATCTTCCCATAAAACCAAATTGATGATGATTTGCGGCCAGATCTGCGTTCGTATGTTTAGTGCTACTATAGTTATGATATAATGCATGTGCTCTTGACCTTAAAATTGTACCTTTTTCCCTTAAACGAATTAGTATGCCAGCCAGTAAGTCTGCAAAGACAAAATAATGTCTTTTGTAGCTATGTATAAATAGTTTTTCCGTTTCAGATATTATTCTGAAGTTGCACTCCTCGTTTATTTCTAACAAAACCAAACAAGGATAACTTAATTACAATAATCATGATGTTATGATGCTCCGAACATTGGACTTTTCTTCTGATATAAAATTTAAAATACTACTTGTTTTAGTACATTGCGAAAACGTAGGCAAAAAATCTTCGAGTCAACCGCTGGCCCTGCTGCGACCGTCGCGCGTTTAATCGACGATCTTAACGCTCTCGGGGTCCTCTTCAAATGATGTTTCTCGTTTTTCCCCAAAACCAACGTCAGATAGGAAAAACATTTTCCTCTGACAAGCGCAAAAAAAAGAAAGACCGCCTTTGCTTGTTTTCAAATGCTACAGTTTGTGACCATCTTACTGTAATTATTATTTACGCCAAATCACTAAAAAAGTGAAATTAATGCACCCATTGTATGTTTTTTTTTTTTAAGAAAATAACTGTTATCCAACGGTAGGGAAAATATCGAGAAAAGCGAGTACTGTTTTAACGATTATAAAAGGCGGTTTTTAGTTACCTCCAGCCTTGTAAAACTACTTCATTCCTTTTCCGAAATGGAAATAAACGCAGAGAAGATTATTACAGTTAACCGTGCCATGCAGGTGCGAAAGAAAGCCTGCAAAAATTCAGGTTTACCGGGAGTTGAACCCTGAACACTGTGATACCAGTGTTGCAGTGGTCTAACTATTGAGCTACAATTGTAGCAAGCTAACTGGGAGTTGGAAAATTGGTTCGTAATATACCTGAAAAACATGAGGATGAAATGATGAATATAGAGGTGGATTGTTCAATACCCCTTCCAAGCTGGTTTTAGTCTATCTGATGAAACCAACTGAAGATAGCCAGACGTGTCTCACTTAACACAATCCGGATTTTCTGGTTGCACGCAGCTTCTGATCGAGAAATTAGGGAAATATTGATCAGTGATTTTAGTTTTAGAGGTTTTCGCTTGGAAATTCAATACAACTTGCATAACAGTTGCCCTGGACTGGATAATTTTGACTGAGACGACTTGTATCACGGCACAACTGTAACTTTTTTAAAACTTAATATATTTCTATTCATCCTCTAAGAAATTCACGGAAATTAGTTTGGTATAGATGCAGTATTTTACGTTTTTGGGGGGCACATTAGAAGAAACTATGTAACACTTACGAGCTCTTTAGCCATTTAGTTTCTGTTTTTCTTACCCTGTAAGATAGCCGCATTCTATCTTTTGTTGAAGCTTCTTATTAATAATAAATGACTAGCCTCAGTGAATCAGTAAAGGAGCTGCCGGGCTAGTAGTTTTAAAACGTACAAAATGGACTTTGGCGGCATAGGAAAATTGTTGACTTTATTTTTTGTAGTCGTCCTTCGTTTTGCCAAATTCATAAGAAGTCGATGTTTAATCTTTATAATGATAAGAAATTCCAATTAAAATGACTTTACGACCTCCGCCCCTTTGCAATTTTGTAAGAGCTCTCGGCAAAGAAAACTGCTCTAGAAAATTAAAATTATCAATCAATTCCAAAACAAGCTTTAAGGGAAAATGTTAAAATGAAATTTTGCCGTAATAATGAGGCGGTTAGCCTTTTGATCAATTCTGTAATTACATTTGTCATGTGTACTTATCGCGTTTAATTTAAAAGGCGATGAACGAGATCTTTAGCATGAGATTGTCAGTACTTGTAACAAAAGATTGTGTGGGACTATTTCGAGTCTTTCTTTGTGATGGCCTCACTATCTCTGAAGTTTAATTTCTTTATTACAATTGTTATTTGTTTGTTTGTGCTTTTCCGTTTAATTCCGGGTTTAAATTATTTTCCATAGTTGGGTTTCCAGTTTTCAAATATGCGATATGTTTTGCACAATCTAGGTACAGAGATAATTACTTGATTTTCTGTATTTATATCCCGGGGGGGGGTACTCTCTTATATAAGCCATAAAGGTATGTGCCACCCCAAAGAGTGTGGGTTCTTCGCAGTTTTGCTCTGAAAACGGGTATGGTTTTCGAGGAAGTGTACAGTGAAGGTATTTGCCGGCGTTTCAATTCGAAAGGGATGAGAAAGAAAGAGTAATAGGGAAATTCGAAAAGGATTTTTTAAAGAAATTTTTTTGTTAGCGTTCTTTCTTATCTAAGAATAATGATATAATTTCTTAGAGGGCAGGTCTGGAAACTGGTGTAGAAAATAGGATTATTTGGTCTGAAATAGGGTCAGGATTTCAAGATCTGGGCGGCACATTCCCAACAAGAATTCCCAGGTTTACCTCCCCCCCCCCCCCCCCCACCCACACACAAGATGTACATTAACAGTAAAAGCGTCTCGTACTGTTTTCACATTAACACTGCAATAAAGATAATCAGTACGTATGGAAGTTGATTTACCCGTAATTCCAGGTTCTATCTCTCGTTGCACCTTGCTGAAGCCTTATCAGTTAACCATGCACACTACACCTCCCACGCCCATGCAAGAAAGAATATTTCTTTAGATCGGTCTTTTCTCTAATTTTTTTTTTCACACTGGTCAAGTTCGTCTTAGCTCGTTTGCCCACCAGGCTGACGTTCATTAATTGCGTGCTTTGATTTACGGTTTACTATTGAGCAAATATTTCACCGACATAAATAAGTCGAGTGTGATTTCGATTCTCGTATTTATTAACTTACTTCCCTGAAGATTTTGAAAATCGAGGATAACTTAGTAACGTGGGGGCACAACTCGCGAACGTTGCACCAGAGCTGAACTTGATGTACCATAATACATAACTGTGTAGTATAAAGTGTATTGCACATTTAGTGTCATAGCCATCAACAACTAAAATACGGATGGTTCATTTTCAACTCCATATTGAGGACTGGTCACACATCAGTCAAGGAATGATCACCGTACGTTTTCGCTACTCTATTATGAACTGCAGCATTGAAAATATGGCATTTTAGACTATTTTATCTTGGAAAAAAAAAACTACGAAAAAATAGAGATGCTGTTATAATTTTTCATACAAATGCGTTAGTTTAGTATAGTAGTATGTTACCTCTGATAAGTAAAAGTTAAATTTAGGCCTCGTGGCTTAGGAGTCCTGTTAGAAACAAGATTTTGTGCTGCTTCTGCACTAGATGTCACCTTTAAACACATCTCTCTCTTTATTCACTCCCTGGCGGGGACATGCGCGGAACCGGGTTTGCAGGTTCTTTGCGGAAATATATTGCATGCACGCATGCTTGTATAGGTTTGCCCTTTCTCTTGTAAGAGACGTTATTACAAAAATCTTGAAATAATCGAAGAAAAAAGCTATTTCAGGAACGCTCTCAAAAATCCTACTGGTAGCTCAGTGAATGCCGCCTTGACATGTAACGTAATTAGCGCATTTACACGTTTCACTCCCCCTCGGTAAGTGATAGAAACTTATTTCGAAGGTTTTTGTATGAAAAGAGTAGTCACTTGAATGACTTTAACAGGATTTAAAAGATGAAAATACATTATGGTTCACCGGGGGTTACTCAAGACAAGCTGGAGTAAACAAAGCAATCATAACACTGATAAGCATTTAATATCGTTATACTAAAAGTTGTTAGTCCTTTACATCTGTGCAGTCGATCCAGGATTTGTAGTGCACGAAAAAGAACCTCCAAGTTTACCAGAAACGAGCTACGCTATGAGGTGTTATTTGAGTGCGTTCATCTTCTTAACCATTTTGGTTTCTTGCAGATAAAAGAGTTTAATTGTTACAAATTATAAGAAATTCCTTTTATTACATCGTGTGATCTCGAATCGTCCACTTTCTGAGCAACCCGGCATCAAGTTAAAAAAGTTCTAGTGTGCGTATCTTCGAAGAAACTTGTTTATTTTGAATTTTGAATTTCTTCTTTTTAGTGCAGTTCCCAGCTAAAAAGACTTGGTAAATTCCTCTGGTATGGGACTACTATGCTATTACCTTAGTAATAGGTGTTGAACTGCGCTATATTATACTGTTACGTATACCTTAGGTCGAAGGGTTTCTGCATATTTTGAACTTAGTAGTTATTTATAAACTAAGATTTTGAAAGGATCAGTTGTTGATACACGGTTACTTCTAAAGTTAAGTTCTTAAAATACGAACTGAAGCCATTACCGCCATTCTCAAAATCAAACAACACGTCAGCCTACGTCGGATTATTTTGTTATTTTTTAGGTCACCAGTAAGTTGTAATGGCACTTACTGAGCGTTTGTTCAATTAAAAGCGCCATTAGATATATACCCCAAGAAAAATAAAATCAATCCCTACCTGAGTTTACAAGTCTAGAGTTGTAGAGTGCTTCTTTCCTTAATAAAATACCGTAGCGTGTTTTCCCTTCTACAGTTACAGCGAACAAAACGCATGCTTTCTAAGATAAGCGGGTAATTTAATTCAATTTGTAAATAAAAATGCTCAGGTGATAACCATTTGACCTTAATTTTTTTTTGGCAAATTGTTATGTTGCTTCAACTTGTCTTAATCAAATGATTTTACCGGCGCGCATTCATCAGTCAGTTTAGAACTATTGCACACTAAGTTTACTCATACTTACAATACTTACACGCGAGGGTTTTAATTTCTTTATAATGGACTGAATTTAGTTTGCCGGCACATTCCGTTGATACCTAGTGAAAGGCTCTTTTATCGTAGTTTATTGACCTTTTGATCTGTCCTTTCATTTAATTGAGATACTTCAGATACTTTGCGAGTGCACTTAACACTCTTGCATGCGGTGGTGAATTTATAATGGAGCACTAAATCTTGGAACACAATCCCTCTGTGTTGTATCACTGCTATCTTCTTGAAGCCCTTAATACCAAACTATAAATTTTAAAACAGTAAACTGATCCTTGCGGCAGGAGGAGTGAGAGAACAAATAAAGAAAAAGAAAATCAAATGGTGAATTATATTTGCCCTTTGCAAACCGAAATATCGGGCAAATATAATCAGTTTACTGTTTTAATTCATAGGTTGATACTGATCTCGGTCTACTAAAGATCTGGCGACCCTCACTATTTTGTTGCTGCGGTTTTGCCTTCACAAGTGTTTTAGGTCCTTGCCTAGTCATCGTTAAAATGCTCGGCTTGATGCCAACACAAAAACAAAAGAAAAACAAACAAACAAACAAACAAACAAACTGACTGAAAAGAGCCTTCGCCGTGCTTGGCGGAGACTACGTTTACACTATTCTGGATCGATTTTTGGCCAGCACAGAAATCTTTTGGTTATAGCGTGAACAACAGAACGGTTCATGAGCCAAACGTCGCATGATGCTCTGGAACAAACAACGTGTCTCGCAATAGTGCTATGCGCTTACAAGTTACAACAGGCCAACCTGTACTTGTCATGAGACGCTATAAATGAAAGCTTCCCAGTATTGTGTGAATGTGGCAAAAACTGAAAGCCTAAGAGGCTATGTGAAAAACAATGGGCTGTCTTGGCTGTTGTGTTAAGGAAGAAATAAAAAGATGAAGGACATCCCATCAGCTATTTCATTCTTATCTCCGCTACGAATTTCATAAACGTCATAAACTAGCCCCGCTAGGATGCAAAATGAGGTAAATGAGCAACAGTGCTATCATATTATGTAATCTTAAGTGGCTTGACAGTAGCCGAAAATGACCTATCAAGTATTTCCTGATGACCTAAGGACATCTGTATATACTAAAAGTAATGCAGTTGTTTGCATCCAGAAGAAAATTTTAATGGATCCGACTCCAAAGAAAGCTGAGTGAACGAAGCCATGTTAATACTCAGCACCGACAGGCCTAATGAGACTGACGAGGAGGTATTTAGTCGGCCATTCAGTCTGGCGAACCCCTTTTCTCCCAAAGTTAAAGATAGCCTGCGCTTGGAAGTAGTGGGCACAAGAAAAAACGGGCGCGCGAGAAGAAGCCACGCGAGGGGACACCCTTCGCGTGTCTCCCTCGCGTGCGCCTGTTCTCTCTTTCGCCCACTACTTCCAAGCGCGTACTACACAGGCTAAGTTAAAGATGGGGTCTTGTTAGGTGGTCTTAACCTTTTACTCTGCGAATGATATCCTGTGGTGTGACCATTCAAAAAAATGTCTCTCCCGCAACACTATTTTTTAATTGCTTTTTTTTTCAGCGTTTAATTTTACCCAATGATATTTGAAAATTTTGCCAGGTTTCGACTTTCGACTTTATCTTCTTACCTCAGTTTTGCCCTAAACGTCCTATCGTAACCTTATGTAGAAAATTCTTGTAATTATAGTACAATTTAGTGTTTGAATGTCACATAATAGTCACGATCGATTTAGCTTTAAGGGAAAGTCTTATATGTAGCCGGACTGTTCCTGGGATTCAATCACCACCTGTGCTACAGTAAAAACTTTACCCTCAAATAAGGACCTACAATTTCTCCGAGTTAACCTTAACAGGTTCTTATACATGAATGCATGGTAATTAGAACAAATTTAGGCTACATGGGTTCTAAATAGTTTCTCATTTTCTGAAGAAAAGGTACATTAGAACTTACATTGCAGTAGCTAAGAGCATTTACTGGTATTGAGCTTATTCAGTCCTTCTATAATCTGCATACCGTTACATTGCAGTTGGAGTGACAAGGCACCTATGTCTCCAAAGAGGATCCTGAATGTTGACTTACTTATTTGCCCAGTTGTACAGAATTTTTATAGATTTTGCAATATAGATAGATTTTTATAATATAGAGAGATCTTTAATTTACAATATAGATTTTTTACAGTATAGATTTTTTATAGATTTTACAATAAAGAACCTGTTTCAAATTTTAGGCTTAACAGGTTCTTGTATGGTCCTAACTGGCAAATTTTAGCTTAACAGGTTCTTAAAAACCAGATTCTTAGTGGCGGGTTTCTACTGTAGAACCACCCAAGCCATGCTTCTTTCTGGTAATTCGCTGAATTCGCTGAAAACGGCATGACCGCATCAATCGATTATGTGACTGCGGGATTAA
Organism: Porites lutea; assembly: GCF_958299795.1. NCBI lineage: Eukaryota > Metazoa > Cnidaria > Anthozoa > Scleractinia > Poritidae > Porites > Porites lutea. The sequence goes on from NC_133204.1 coordinate 35,650,109, forward strand.
CCTCTCGTATATCACTCTGGGTGGACCACAGTGGTTAATGAATTTGTTCCTCCCGCCTAAGGAATTACCCCTCGACACAAAGGATTCTGGGTCTTGTTATAGAAATGATGAAATCTCACATAAATCACCTGCTGGTAAAAGGCGCGCCACCAAATCCCTGAAGATGGACTATCTTAAGAATGATTTGATCCATTCTGTTTTGTGTCTCTGAGTTTCTTTTGCGCACACAACAAATCTCTATTACTGAAAAGAGGCGCTCATGACGCGAAAAGTGACCAGAAATGTGTTTGTATTTTTTCTTTTCGTTTTTAATGCAAAGTGTCTGCTAGTTTTCGAATATTGACGGCGATATTACGCACATTGAACCCAACGTTGGTTAAATCAGTGAGATAAGAAAAATCACTATGTCAGTCTGAGAATTATCGAAGCCAATAGAATAGGTAATCGAATTATTGTAAAACGAGTAAAAATTGGAATTCTAAATGGAATTCTGATTCTCGTTCCAAAAGGATTTTTGTATGAAACGAAAGTTGTCAGCTCCAATGTATGCAACACAGAGTTAAAAATTCCTTGATTATTAGTTTTATGTGTTTGTTTATATTTCATCGGCCTCAAAGAAGCAATTAGCAAACTTAACCGGTCTACTGTCCCTCGTGAACATTGTAATATCGCCCTTCATTGAGTTGGGCGTCTAAACACTCAAGATCTGAAATTGATAGTAACTCTGATTCGGGAAAACTCACGCGGGATATATTTGAATGTTGATGTAAATCGCCGTTGACAAAAGCTAAGAATTAATTCTTCCCGCCTGTCGCGATAAATATTACTTTAAACCAAAATTCTTCGTAGCCAAAACATGTTTCAATAAATAGTGATACATTTTTATAATTAGGACCTTTTAATGAGGAGCGCGAGGCGAAAAAATTCGCGATAACTATATCAAATACATCATTTGAAAGAGACGCATTTTTTTTAAGTAGATCGCAGGGATGTGCAATATATCAAGGTTAAAATTGTAGCAGTAGTAATATCATTTGCCTGAAAAAAAAAAACTGATTTTTTGGTAAATACGTTGCTTTTGGGTTCAAGCAATCCCATATGAAAATAGACTCTATTTGGGAAACAGCTAATCACTACGGGCCATTCGGATTTTGATTCACATAATGTAATATTTGCGAGCCTTATTTACTAGCTAGTACGAGCGCTTCAACGATGACGAAGTCACGGTACATGAAGGAAAGAGTTCTAAAGTGTGCTAAAATTAATCGCTGTAATTCAAGCCAGTAATTACAAATTATGACTTAAATTACCGTATACTGTAGCTTCACCGGTGGAGTAGTTTGAATAACAAAAAATGTCGGCGTCCATTGAACGTATTGTAAGGTGGCATTCGATTGCGTTTATTGTGGAATATACGAAGCACAACAATTTTTGGCAATTATAGATTCTCTGAGAAGATGAATGTTTTGTTGTGAACCATGGAGAAGACGAGCAAAATTGCCACGAGAAAATAGAACGAGATCTTTGCTAAGCGCATTATAGCAAATTAAAAGCTATTCGATGTAGTTTGCAAATAACCCTGCAGCGTCTTAGAATAAGCTACAAGAAAAAAAGAAATAAATAAATTAAATGGAACCTTTGGTTTTAAGGCGACGATTAAACTGCTGGAAGCGATGAGATACTTGCGTTCGATTTTCTCCAAAGAAAGCTCGACTCAGTATTTAACATAAGAGTGTTAAATTTAAAGGAACAAACCTCTAATTAAAGATTGCTTGCCTCTTTAGCTACAGCTTGTAATCCTGTCCACCGGCGACTGAGAAAAGTCCAGAGCACACTGGTTGTCAAAGTGTAAATGTTAAATGTACGCATTAGAATATTATTTTATACCGTTGCTTATCTGACAGTTTTATCATTTTATGCTTTTCCTAAGAGTTTCATTTTCGAGGCTATCTGATACACTTGGCTGAAAGATAACTCTGCCCAACTAGAATTGGGCAACTCATTGGACAGAAGGCAATAACCTGGAAATGCAGTCACTTAACTGCACAGCAGTGGAAGTAAGGAAACCGCTTATTCTTATGAGATACATATACATGCGATAAAGATCATTACCAACAACACCTTAAGCAGGTGAGGAATAAATGTGTTTTTTTCCAGTTGAATGGGGTGTACATCACCTCTTTTGTAAAATTGAGCGCTCGGAAATGAAGCACTCTGCTCAGCCAATGAAGCGCCGAGTCGGCGAGCCGGTTTTTGAACTGTATAATCCATCAATGGCTTACTTTACAAGAACATGTTAATAACATAGAAATAGACATGAATGCTTTAGCGGAGATGTTCCGCAATTAATGGAGAATTTTAGACGATGGATTATTAGAATGCCTCGTTTGGGTTCAAGAGAATGGCCGCAAAAATAGCATAGTTAATCAACGGAAATGAGCCCAAAAAATGCCCCAGAAAGTGCTCATTTAAGTAACGACGTAAGCTTTGACTTTTCTTCTAGCAAGCTGAAAATAATTAAAGTAAGTCTCCTTTGGTGGCTCATTGTTTTCGCCTTTGGTTGTCTTTGTGGTCCAGTGGACGGCAATTTAACAACGTCGTTAAAATATACGGCCGGTTGTAAGGATTTATATAATATGTTTTCATTTGCAACATTTTTACGGGCTCAACTTTGATAAAAAAATAATATACTTTAGCTGAGATATCACACGTTTATCTAATTTTCCAACACTCTGTAAATGTAGTTTCTGAGAAATAAGTAAATAAAAGATAAAAGGCTATGCTGGAGGAAGAAAGTCTTAGCCGTGCATTAAAAAGAAGGCGACATTAGCGCTTATCTGTTTACATTAACGTTATCCCGAAACAACAACTTTGTTAAACCTGTACCATTTTGCGGAAAGAGATTTAATCTTTTTCATTATCGCTCAGTTTCTTATGCATTCATTCTGCTCTCAACTTTCAGTGATGAATATAATTGGAAAGCAGCGGTGCAGAATCCGAGAGAATATTTTGAGTTTTATACTGAAAAGAAAATTTCAAAAATTACTGTTCTTCAGTACCGACCGGTTTAACAACTAAAAAAATGAGGTGCGTGCATAGTGTTGGCTGGCACTATGAGTAATGCCGAATAGCAACTCCGGTGCGGTTTAATCTGTTTACATTGCGATAAAAGGTAAAATGCTGTTAAAAGGCGGAATCAGTTAACCAAGTAAAATGATGCTAAGTCATATCTTAGAGGGATTAATGAGAGAAAAATGTTGTTGTTCAGATTAAAGAGCATGGTGGGACTCCATAACAAGAAATTTTTCCAGTTTTTTTAGAAACATATACCACATCTTTCACTCTACTTTTTTTTGTTGAAATACAAAGTGAATCTGTGGCAAGCTCCGGCTTGCTATTTAGTCGCAAAGGGCCAAAATTTATATCTAATAAATTTATTATAGATAATGGTGAAACGGCTTAATATTTATTTGCCATGATATCGCCATTGGCAAAAGTTTTAGCAATGAAGTTGTAAGCTGAATGTTATGTAAGACGATCAGAAGTTATAGCGTTAAGGCTCACTCTGAACTGAAATACGCAAAGCCTGATTTTAAAGTCAAATTTGAATTACATGATTTTACCCTACTTCCTAAACTTATTGCATTAATTATAATTATTAGGATTTTTTTCTACTTGCTTTGTAAAATGAAAATGCTTGTTCATCTCTTAAACGATGTTGAAAATATAGAAGAATGATTAACCGACAATTCTCGAAGTACAATTTATTGAAGTCCTCGTTTTTTGTAACGCCTAGTAGGCGAATCTTTGATGACGTCATTGTTTACATACAGTGCAAATCTTTTTGAAATTTCGAGTTTTTAAAGGAGATTTCCTCCAAAACTATTTACTATATCGGGCTCAAATTTTCAGTGATTACTAATATCGTTTTTTCTTACAATTTTTGCAGGTGTTATTTTTCAAAATAGCTTGAACAGAAAATGAAAAGGTTCGTTAATGAGGCGAAAAATTGATAAAAGATCCGCCTATAGGGACGTCAGCATTTCCGTGTGTGAACACTAGTGGTCGTCATAATCATCAGTCTCCATTTTCTGGGAGAAACCACGACTACATTGTTTTGAAAACAATTTATACTGTGCCTATTTTTTCTAGTTTGATGCTGTTTCAGCATGTTATGATCTTATCCGCTATTTCAAATGTGTATTTGTAGTATTTAATCTCTGAATAAGTTTATCTAAAGTGGAGTCCCATTTTTCGAACCAACTTGAGAAAAGCCGGAAATTGGTTCGAAATATTGAGTTGTTTGAAAAAGTGTGTTGCTTAGTAATAGTGTGTTACTCAGTTACTGAAGGTTGTAGAAATTGGGATTCTACTGAATATTCTGCACTCGTTACCTTTTATTTCAGTTTTTTCAGCATATGATTTGTCGGCATATAACTAGGGAAGTCGTTAATTCCTAGCTTTTATCTGGCTTCCTTAAACACCTTTTTATTCACTCTTCTTTTTTTTTCATGTTGTTATTGCAAGCAAAGCATTCAACTTAAACTTTAATACGAAAAGTCTAATCGAATGGAACATATATTTCCGGCAAGAAAGCTACGAAAATATTTTAATAGTCATACCCAATAAGGTTATTGCCGGACGTCCAAATGATCTCTCGCTCATTTGGTCAAGATCCTCTTAATAAAAATATTTAAGAAAATGGTAATTTTGTCGCCAGTAAATATAGTGCCCTCTGGAAAAATAACATTTATGTCACCGAAGAGATATAAAAGATGTTGCTGTTAAATGAAGAAATTTCCAATCGATGACAATCTAATATTTCTTCTTCGATGTCTTATCTTTTATCTCAAATGTTATCCTTTTTTCCTTGGAGGTGTATTTTATAAATATCCAAAACTTTATCTATGTTTTTTCCTGTATACATTTTAATTCAAATTTCTTTTACAGAGCTCTGATAAGTTCTTTGCAATAAAGATATTAGACAATTAATGGACGAGGCTGAGCATGATATAAAGAATTATGCTGGTCGAGAAGTGTTTTATCTTGCGAAAGCCGAATCCGATAAATGTTTTTTTGTTCATTCAAAATATTTCCAACTATAAAACAACCTTACCTCGATCATGAAAGTTTCTGTCTTCATGACGGTATTGCCTTTTCCTCGTCAGTTTCGGGTTATGGCTCGGTTCACGATTATAAAATCTTTGCAAAGGGATGTTCACTCTAAAAGATATTCTTCAGATAACAGTTCAGTCATCCGTCGAGTGGTATTTTTGTTTTTCTTGCTACGTTTTTGAGCCGGACAATAGTTCGGCCATAACGCGTGAAATCGTGCTTAATGTTCTCCAGCTTTGCGGCCAAAACAAGTGAGACCGTCTATTCCGCTTTTTTCTTTTCTGTGAATTATCCGTAAACGTGTGTCACTTCAACATAGTTGACAGGGGAAGTTTGTTTTTCTTTACAAGAAAATCTAAGGGTTTGTTCGATTGAAAGTCCGGAATAAAAGTACACTGTAAATGGAAAAAAACTGTAGGTATCATTTGTTCGGGCATTCATTGCATTGTAATGTTTAAAAATTTGCTTGAAATAACATATTCGAATGTACGTATCGTTTAAGTATTCCAAAAACCACGGTACAAGAGATTTGTAACAAAACGTTTGCGTATTCTTATTTCGGAATACGCCCAAGTGAACGCACTCTTCGCATGCACCCGAAAGGAAATTGGTTGTATAAAGTAAATTTGTGCGTTTGTGTTTTGCAGAATAACCATTTAAAGGACAACTTACCTCGATTGAGCAATTCGTTGGCTTCTTCGGTTTCTTTATCTAAGGAAATATGCTACAGAGTTGATCCAGTGATTACGGGAGTGCCTCGTTTTCTCGGTAATTTTATAAAATGCCTTTCATTGTCACCGACTACATACGCTATTTCATTTTTTGAGTTTCCCTGCTGCTTCTCTGGCGGCAACGCGAGGAAACTGACATCATTAATCCGTTTTACCCCGAGCCGTTCAAGCCCGTCATCCCCGGAGCTTAATGTTTGGAATATCTTTCAGTTATTCTGGAATTCATTTAAATGATTTCTCCGTTTCTGACTGGCTGTTATCCCGCGGTAAGGAGTAGTTTAAGTTTAGCAATGGTGAGCCAATAGTATGGATACACTGCCAAACATTAAGCCTGGCTTCCATATAAAATGTGCTTCAGCGGTGATCGAGGCAATAATACGGAAACACCGATTCTAATGTCTGATGCAGGACGATTAAAATGGATGGTTCACATATAATCTTACCACATCTGGGCTTTGATATATTGTGCCAGCATAAATTTCTGCAAAATTCGTCATTACGAGCATAATCGTCAATTATTTTCCGAAAAAAAAAGCAATGTTAGGATAATTTGCCCTTTTGGCTAGTTCTACGGTACAAAATTGTCATTTAACGATCATGCAGCCAATTTTTTGGCTCGACATCCGGTGCCACAGGCAAATTTAAGTGGCAAAATCATTTTTTGTCTCCTTACTGTCTCATTCATGGGACCTGCGTCCCACACGAAGTGACCCACAGGACTCAACGCATGCGCATCTCGGTTACCCAAGATGGTGTTGCAAGATTGTTAGCTTAGGGAATTTAAAATAAATTCAAGTTTCTATTTGATGACTATAGTCCAGTCAATATAGGCATTTTTAAAGCTCAACATTAAACTAATTGCAACAGAATGGTTTTCAACGCCATTTAAGTAAGGGTGGCCTATCTAGCAACATACTAAAAATCTGCCAAAATCCGCTTGCTGGAACATGTCAAAAGTAAGCGTTAAACATTTTGAGCTTTTAACACAGGGAACCCACGTTAGTTGAAATTATACGTTCAAACAAAAAATGCGCAAAATGTGTTTGTTACTTTTATGGAAAAGTGAAAGAAGAAAGAACAACTGCTACCTAGTTTTCGCTGATAAAAACGACGTGTTTCTTTTTTTCAAAAAAGATAAATATTTAACAGGGTTGGCTTTTGCACAGGAAGCCCACGCTTCGCTCAAGGAACCACAAAATAACAGGAATTATTCTCGAAGTGAGAATTTTTTCTTCAAAGCTGTGTTAATCAAACTGAAACAGTGCATGGAACCTTGCGTTTCCTGCTTTTATCTCACCTATTGGAATACGTGTGAAAATCTTCATTATGAATCCCGGATATACTTCAAAGAGCTACACAACGACCAAGAAAACCATTGACCGACAATATACAGAGCGGAGGCAGCTGTAGTGTCAGCTATTACTACTTCATAAAAACTAGCATAATCATTGACATAATTTTAGAAATATACGAGCACTGCGTGTGGCATATTATTATGCTACTTTTGCGAGTACAATCTATCAAAGCGGATTTTCTCGATCATTCCAGTCATCTTGAAGCGATCGAGATGAACAATCCATAACATTTGATCTTACGTTATTAACTAAACATGCTGTACTCGACTTTCTGACTTTACTGTCACAGATGGAATAAACTGTTCTCTGTTAAATGCTAATCATCTGCTTACGTATATTATAGTAAGACTAATCGAGGGCTGATCGTTGATATGGAAATTACGGTATTATGACTCGCCAAGTCAAAATTCATATTACTTTACAGCTCAACTGAACATAAATTCATAAACTAAGGAAGAACAAGTAGATTTACGTTTGTGTGACATGCATATTGCCAGAAGAGATGTTTTGTAACGTTGGAACCTATAGGAACGTCCCTTAAAGGAACCTGTTCTTGAACATGTCGGAATAGTTTCAGTTGTTTAGTTTTTCGCTTTTATTTACCGATCTTACAACACGGTGCAAGAATTGGGATGAGAGTGGATATCCGAAAATTTTAGATCTACAAGGGAAATATAAGGCAGGTCATCTCAGATCCAAATAATCGTCCCATGACTCCAAGCCACTTCTTGACTCCCCTATGAGTACACTGGCACCTGAATTCGAGAAGCCAGTGCCAAGTCCAGTGAAATTTGCAGAGAGACAGACAGAAACAATTTAATACACTCCCATTACAACCAGATCTGCCCGCCAAGTTAAAGGACACAAAGACTCATTGAATCCTACAAGGGGAAAGTTGTTGTGACATTAGGTAACATTAGAACCTGTGGGTACGCATCTTAAGTATAGGAGCCCCTGACTGTCTTGCATGCACGCCCCGAAAACGGGCGACTATGTGCGTTGTGTTTCTGACTTGCTTAGCGTGACCGGCTCTTGAACATGTCAGAGTAGTTTCAGTTGTGTAGTTTTTTACTTTCATTTACTGATCTTGCAACAGGGTGCAACGGAAATTGGAAATTTCGAAAAATACCATAATAATATGAAAAGTGCAGTCTAAGCCTGGCAGGAGCATAATTACTCTCGTTTTCCTTGTTTGGACGACAGCTTTCTCTACAACGTAGCTTTTTTGCTATGATTAAGAAATTATCTAAGGTGAATTTACATTCAGTTGGGAAGCAGGCTTCTGAAGCCAACGATCTCAAAAACTAATTAATAAATTATAGCTAACGCGCGCCGTTAACTTGTCCCCGTTGGTATGCAAATGCTGACTGAGTATGCAAATATTTGAGTGGAAGAGTGACACAAAGCAAGTGCAGTTCGTGCAAACAACAAAGACGTAATGCAGTAGCCTTAGATGAAGCACTACTTAAAGGCTACTGATATTGCTTATATTATTACAGTGTAGCTTCAGCTTTCCAAATTCCGGTTCGCGATACCTTCAAGGAAAATTCTTTTTTTCTTTTGTTAGTGGGGAAATTCTTGAGACGCCTTAAGTGGTGTTGCTCTGTTTAAGTAGAGCAGTCATCATCGCGTTTTATTCCGAACTAAAATTAACCACCCATCAGTTGAAATTAGATAATGGATCGCCAAGGGTTGAAAGTCGTTTCTTTTTACAGTGATCGCTAATTTCTGTGCTCCACACCGCCCTATTCGTTTATAAATTTTTAAACACCTATTTTAACCAACTATCTATAGTTAAAAGCACTCCAGGCGTCAATACGTCCACAAGGAGAAATATAGATACACCGCACGTTTTGCAATAACTCAAAGTTGAAAATCAAGAAGTGGTTATGTATATAACTTTCACCTGTATATTTTAAATTTGTTGCAGACTGATTCACTGTTACACGAAATTCCAGGGCCGAGAAACAACTAAACAGTAACTCCTTGTCTATTGATCACTATGCTAACAAGTCTTTCTTGTCAGTTTGAGGTTATTAATCCGATCATGGATATGAAAAAAAAAAGAAGAAATGTTTTGGTTGGGAATTGTTATCCTAATGGAAATTTAACAACGCAATTTTATTTTATTTTTTCTGTCGATTCCAGTTGAGCGGAATGAAAAACCCAGTTTCCCAAACTTGCCATTCTGATATCGGCTTTGCCAGTTTAATTTTTGCAAAAATTTTGCCTAGAAGCACTTTGAGATACCTAATGGTAATGTCCGTTAAGCTCTTTCCCAGCTAGTAACATTCAAGACCGGCGATTCTCCAACCGACGCCACCCGCATACTCTTTTGCACAATTCAAGATAATCCATAAATGTACGGAAAGTGTACATACAAAAAGCTCATCATAACCACCCTATTTTTAAACAACATAAATTCCGGACGAATTGTGTTGCTTACTTGACTGGAGCACGAGCAGCCATATTCTTGGTATACGGCGTCAATGCGGCCACCTGATGACAAGTTCAGTCGGTGCCCGTCATAATACAAAATGTTGTGATTAGGCTGTGTCAAAGCTCTTAGAAATAAGCTCAAGCGATTAAACTTACCCTTTCTTTCTAAAGTTTGACTAATGTCATGGTCCTTGTGGGTCGCGTAGTTTTGAAAACAGCAGCAAGAAAATTCTCCACAAGGAAAAGTATGTGGCATATGACTATTTTAAACGCTTTCTTGCTTGGTAATGAAGGCAAATTAGCGATGAACTATTTCACACCCTGGATACCTCTTAACTTAGCCTGCGCGCAGACACTTTAATACACTATATCCGATACGTGGGCCGGCTACACCGCAGGCTACTCTTAACTCCACCGCAGTCAAACTTCTAAGGCGTTTTCTTTTGTTGGTTTTCTAGGGTTTTATTCATCATTAGATGGAAACATGCACAGGGATGTTAAAATTCATCTATCATTTCTTTTGTTATCAAAATGGTAAGCCCGAGTAAAATTATGCAGGCAGATGGTACGGACGATAGCACCTGTTTCAGTTTTAACACAATAACAACTTTTTTTAGTAAACTAACAAAAAAAAATTACTAAATTAACAGCGCATTGGTAATATAGTAAGTTTCCAATAGTGAAAGTAACAACCTTACCTTGGAAATAGTTCGTTTAGCTTTTCGACGTTTGACTTGTTACGTTTTCGCCCATTTACTTTCTTGCACTTACCTTTAAAGCGATTAATGATACAATGCAGCTAATTCTAATAAGAGTCTGATTACAAGATGATTAGATATTTTTATGCCACGTGATGTGTTTTATTCAACAAACTGCTTCCAGATGATAATTAAATTTCCCCAACAGAATTAAAATTTAAAGAGATACGACATTGAAGGCCGGAAAATGAATATACAACCACATACATGTCTTGAAGATATGGTTGGAATACGTGTATATAGCCATTAAGGCAGTTGAATAGACTAATGTCTTCCAACAACATTTCGCTGTTATATTTTCAGCAAGGAAAAGAAACGAATCTTCGGGACCTCATAAAGTTAAACTATGAAAGGGAACCCAGAAAATTTGAAACAATAATAGCTAGACGATAAATTGCTCGGTTTGTCACGAGAACTGTAAATAATGTTCAACTACATCGGACACTGCGTTGCACTCGTGTTGATGACTTTCAGTCTGGCTGTATTTTTGGCTTTCTTCACTGAACAAAAACGTTTCTTCACGAATAGGAGAAATTTGAAAACAGTTTCGTGAAGTATAAGAGTAAAAAGTAAAGCTTTCGATCGAGACTCCTAACCGTGATCATTAGGTAACCTCGCCTCTGGAGGCGAGGTTTCAAAATGCGTGCGTGAAAGGGTCCCAGAGTCTCTCTGGGAATAGTAGAGTTCCTGGGACCGAGGTCGATGGTGTCACATCAATTTAAGTTGAACGAGAGGAAAAATTTTCAGCTAAATCATGGATGACTGATATTGTTTGAAATTCATGTCTATGTCCTGCAAATAAGAGATTGTATTGAGCAATGTGGCAAACACCTAAACAAAAACCGATCAGGAAATGAAAGGCTAAGCTCTGAAAAATGCAAATAATTTTTAGTGACATTCCCTGAAACGTCATAGTAAAAGACACAGTGTGCTTTGGTTTTCATAGATTATTAATCTGCTCTCGAAGCAATCGTATTTAGAAGTGATAGTTACGCATAAAGTATTTTGTGAGTTGTCTCGTACTAAGTAAATCCGTAGCGAAACTGAAGTACCCAGATTAGTTCATTGATTATCTAAAATAAACACGAGCTAATAAATTCTTGCCACCGAATCTGAAAACGTTTAACTAATCGATGGCACTGATGACATTATAAGTCAAGGATAATACACTTATACTTACCGAATTTTGATTTCAAGGGGAGCCTCCCCGCAGTTTAATTGCAAGGCGAAATCCTACATCTGCCTCTTTGTTACCTAAACTTTAAAGTTTAGAACAAACGGTGTATTTATGTGCGTGATTTAAGTCACTCTATAAAAAAGTATGTAAATCAACACATCTGATGTAGTTAGATTAACCGAACACATACTAACGAGAATATCTTACCGAAACAAAAACAATATGTGTTTTCAGTAAGGGATCTGATAAAAAAAAACTTGTACGCTTGCATAAACATGTACAGTTGGTTTAGTAAGAATCCATTTGGACCACTATCTCAGGTGACCTGCGTGTTTGCGGAAATGTCACATTCTGTTTACCCAAGAAAACTCAACCAAGGTCTTCCCCTCTTTATTTAGTTTTCGCAATCCTGTGTTTCCGTCCGAACACATATTTAGGCTAGACCGCCATGCAACAGTTTTCTTGCAGGCGAATATAATAGAACTCAAAAAGAATGGTCGAGGGTGCATTTTGTAAATTTACACTTATAAAAAAACGCGGGCAGTGCCTGTGGAAAATTGTTCGCTGCTTAAGTATGCATTACTTTTCAGAGACAGTTTAAGCTCACAAAATAGATGTACATGTACAGCTACTGTTATATTCTGAAATTGTTATTAAATTGAGAAAATGTGATTGTTGTCAGGCGTTGGGAATCAGTTATCAACAAATATTTACTCAATCAATGGTTATTGTATGACTATTAATAGACCTTTTTACCAATACGGCGGCCATATTGAATTTATTATATTTATGGAGTATTATGGGATGCCCAGGGGGCACTCGCTCAGCATTTACGCTCGCTTTTCGGGCAAAAAGAGAACTTCAATATATATTTCTCGGCAAAATACCCTTGGGTATAAAGTGAGGCTTTCTAGCTCATTGGCATTGGCGAGAAATTCGTGGTATTGAAGATAAATCTCTGTGCAAGTGACGAGAAGAAATCCATGGCACTGGAATGGAGAATAGAGGAGGCAGAGTGCCGAGTGGTCAGCGCGTCGGACTCGCAATCCGGCGGTCCCGGGTTCGATTCTCGCTCTAGCCACTCGCTGGATTGCTCTCGGTCGTCCTGAGTTCAAATCCTCGGCCACGCTTGTAAATAACCAACTAGTGCAGCCTCCAGCCAGGTGGGGTTTTTAATCCTGTTATGTTCTATTTGGATCATTTTTTTTCAGATTATTTAAGTGGAGTGCCTGTAAACTAGCTGGACAGTGAAGTTAAGTGCATTTTCCACCATAACAAACCCTATATAGTTATGGAAATCTGTGGTAAATACCGTCCATGGGATTGAAAATAGGAGTTTATGTACAATTCGCCTGAAATCCTTGGAAATGAGAAAAGACATTCCTGTGCAAGTGACAAAAAACTCAGGGAATTGTACCAGTGCAAATGACAATAAGCCATGTTAGGGACGTAAGGGAGTCAGTATTCAATAAAAATGAAATAAAGGAGCATCGGGGCAAATCAAAGGAATGGTGTCAAAAGAGAACCGGGCAATATTATTAAATACAAGAGCAAATCGAAATGGAACTGGGGTGGCAGTCTTGCCAACAAACTTGACCACTGATTCTTCAACGGTGTCGGTTAAATATGAACATTATGTCTGGCTCAATGATATGTGGCTAAAGTAGTCTCTAGCGGAAGGTACGGCTGCAAACACTTTTGGTTTATCAACTAAAAGTCATTCGTCATTAACCTCTTATTGACATATGACAATGATTGGGGCCCCTTCTACGGATGCCATTGTCAACCGCTGTGATTTTACCCCCGATTTTCCACCTCCCGATAACTCGAATGAATTTGCTTTGCCCACTGTAGTACTTTTAAAGTTAAAGCTGAAATGAAGCCCTCCTCACCCCCCGTCTGTTTTCGCCTTTCTAGAGGTGATAAAACGGTAACGTTACAGTTATAGAACATGCAGAGTTTCAAACACCCACTAAATTTTCTTTGACGTTAGCAACTTAGTAGAAGAAATCCTTTTTCAGAAACTGAGTACCTAGCACTGGATTAAAAATGGCTTTTCACTTGCTCTTGTCAAATGTGTCCCAAAACTGTGAAGACAAGGACTAAATTTGGAGCAAAGATAGTAGATGACACATTTGCCTCCTTATTTACAAACCGTGCTTATTGGTGTGCAAAAGTGGCATTTACCATTTTTTGCCCTAGATTTACTCCTCAGTTTTTACTTTTTTACGACATATTCGCCAAGAGCAAGTTTGTGCAAATCCATCTTTTCGTCCAGTAAGCAAATTTAGAGTCAGTTAGCACTTTGGGAGACGCATATCCAATAACAAAGACATGCATCAAACCCTACAACGGAGGTCAAAAGAACTTGGGAAATTGCGAAGAAACCCACCGGGGAGGGGAGGTACTTTAGGAATTTCTGATTGGGGATGTGCCGCTGGAACCCTGGAACCCTTAACCTATACCAGAGCTAATTCAGCTGAATTTTGCTACCCTATACTACTATACTATCCCTCCTATCCTAGAGTAGCTGTTTTCCACAAACTAGTGAGGTCACTAGCACAGTCTAGCCAAAACAAAACCTTATAGCACAATCCCTAGTCTAGATAAAATCTTCAACCAACTGATCAGTTTCCTGAAAAATGATACCCTATTCTGGACCCAAACGCTCTGATTTATATACCCTATCCTAGAGTAAACTGCGTGAAAATCATACCCTTCACAGCGGCACATACCTATATAGCCCATACACGGCAATACCCCCCACCCCCGCAGGGAAGAAACCCTTTCATGTAACTACTACATAAGACTGCTCCAAATGACAATTTTTTAATTGGCTTTGGGCCCATCCCACCCAGCAATGTTGCGACCCCGAAAAGATCCCTTCCTCCCATTTTTTCCCCAAAATTCAAGATTGTTTGGTGTGGGAGAAGGAAGGTCGCCAGTAGAAATGTCCCAACAATTTTGACCTCCATTGTAAATGTACGTTTCGCACTTTTGGTGCGACCATTAAAATAAAACTGCTTTGGCAGTACTTATAACAGTACAATCAGACCTCCTCGTGCGTCCACCGCTGGTAAGTGCCCACTTATCAAAAAAATACCGCAGTCAGCTTTTGTCCTTCAAGGTCTCTCGTAAACCTTTCCTTGAGCATAAGAGAACGCCAAATCTTGATTTTAGGGGTGGCAGCTCAGGGAAGGTTCCGCCGTATTCCTTCCTGCCCATAGTTACTAAATGCGCGTACTTCCTTTATTCGTCTTTAAAATTTCAAGGTAGATGCCTAATAAAAGGCCAAGGCAAAAGACCTGAGATGGGACAACTATGTTATAGAAAAGGCGTATTACGGATCATTCTTTTTTAGTTGCGTAATAAAAGAAAAACAAAATAAAACTGCTTCTAAGTAGTTTAGAAAAGTGTGAATTTTCTATTTTCAAGTGAAATTCTTGTTTTCTTTGGCATTGCTGTCCTAGTTTTCTTAAGTTTTTAATGTGGCATGCTACGGGGAAGAACCCGCTTAAATTTTGCCAAGAGACATGCCCGGTGTTGGTTTTCTGAAGCTCAGGGGAGACGAATTTCCTCCAATTAGCTTGACCGCCAGTAAAAAGGTCTGTGAGGAAAAAAAGACCCAATGTTCCATACATACCTACGACGCAAGGATAAAAGCGAGGCGTAAGGGCAAACTTCAAAAAAAGTAAATAGGGCGGCGAAAACAATAACGATTAGTGATTTAGAGATTGAAAATTAGCCCAAAAGATATTCGTGGACCGGGGAGTTACTTGACCAATATATGGGTAGAGGTGAGCCGCTGAGGGGTTGAAACCTTGAACCTGTTTAGGACAACACCCTCAATTTTATTACCCAGTTTAGGACAGAGGAGAAAAAGCACGCGGGGTTGTTTTAGAGCCATTTATAGGCAAGAGCAAATTTTACGTTGTAGGCTCTTGTGTACTTGGAGGACAAACAAAATATATCTTGCAAATCAAATCTTTCGTGCAGGCAATACCCTCTTGACAGACTCACACGAAGTGATATACCCTGTTTAGGACAGAGCCAGGTAAAAAACCATACCCTGTCCAGCGGCACATCCCCGAATAGGCCATTCAATTGAGTAACCACTCCCCCGGATTGCTGGAGCAGTTATAGTAAATGAACGTGAGTTGGAAAGTGGTGAGTGGAGAAACTAACCTTCTGAGAGGATCACTCGGAAATAAATGAAACGTCAAGTCTCTCCTATTATCGGAACAATTATCACAAAGCGCAGCAGGGCAGCATTTGTGAGAACTATTTTTTGTCGTAGTTGCAGGATGCACTTCTACCACTTATTATAATTTAATTGCGATGCCTCACTTTCATGCTTTCGTCGTAAGTTTGTATGGAGAAATAATGATAGTTATATCCATGATCTTGTTCGAGAGTGAGGTTGGTTAGGCTTCCTTTTGTATGGAAGCCTACAAAAGCCTAGAAAGGCTTCCTTTTTGTAAATTGTAAGACACATTAACAGTACATTTGCTGACTGTAGGTACTTCCTAAACAACAACAACAACAACACGAAAGGCATTTGTCAATATGTCGCCTTCCTTCCTATCACCTTAGATCTTTATTGGAATTAGAAGTCAGAAGCTAGAAGTTGCAACTATTTCTTTATTTATATTTTTTTAACGAATAATGTAAGTCTTTTTGTCCGCGTCTATGGGTGATCAATTTTTCGTTTCTGTTATTAAAATTGATTAATAAGATTATAAATTATTGCACTGAACCGAATAATGTCGCAGATGTCTATTTATCTAGTTCCCACAGACAGCTCGGTTGTACTTGTATAAAAAATTTAGGAATAGCCGTCATAATCTCTACAAAATGTTATTGACTTATCTATTATTATCATACAATTTTGATAAGACGAACATTGTTCTAATACGGCCACTTAAGATGCAACGGAGGAGCTTGTGTGGCTCTCAGACACGACAAGCATGAGTGTTGTTTCCAGTATCTGCACTGTCTTTTCTGTGGAGACAAACATTTCCATTCTCAGAAATAGAAGAAGAACTGTGTGACAGTGACTCTCCTTTTGTTTTATGAAATGACATCTTAGTGGAGTGAGCGCAACTGAGAGGTTCGGAACCTGGGCCAAGCCTTTTACAACAGGTGGAACGAATAAGAAGTTTCTTGAAGGCTCGACGATACGTACGGTTTAAGCATGTGTAAATGATTGGGTTCAAGAAGGAGTTCAGGTACTCCATCCACTTGATTGCCTTATAAAAGTCAATGGGTACGTAATAAAGAGGATTAAACGCGTATATGGTAACAATGACGAAGAAAGGCATCCAACAAACAACAAACGCGCCAATAACAATGGCTACAGTCTTGGTTGCCTTCATGTCTTTCGCGAAGTTTCGTCCAATGCGGAGCGCTTGATTCCTTGCCACAAAGTAAATTTTCATGTACATAACGGTCATGAGCAACAGAGGAACTACAAAACTGACGGCTACGACGACAAGTTGATATGGAAGGAGGAACGATCTTGTACTGGCCATTGGAAGACCTCGAAGACTACACAGTACCAGAGAGAACACCCATAGAGCAACTATCATGGCTGTAGCTCTAGAGGAAGTCATTACTTCGTTGTAGGAAAAAGGGGATGTTATCGCCAGGTGACGGTCAAAGCTTACGGCAACAAGATTCATAATGGAGGCTGAACCAACCAAGATGTCTATAATGGCCCAGAACAAGTACAGCTCCGCTGAAAACACACCCTTGGATTTCTCATCCATGTCTGTTAACTGTAATACCAGCCAGAATGGCATGGCTAGTAGCGCTACCAGGATGTCCGCCGCACTTAAACTGATGATGAAGTAATTGCATATTGTTCTTAGGTCGTGGTAATAATAAAAGCAGGCGCATACCATGACATTTCCTACCAAAGTCAGCAGCATTAAAACGGCAACGAAAAATGCTGCGGTAATATTGCCTGCGCTGGTGTTATAAGTGAAGCCCGAATCCACTTGCTCGGCTGTGGAATTGTTCATCTTTGTGAAATTCTTGAAGACTAAAATATAAAAAATATATATATACAAACAAATTATGGGTCTAGTTAATTTTTTTTTACCTAATACTATATAGTATTGAAAATTACGACAGGTATCCGCAGTCTTGGCAAATATTAGAAGGCCCAAGTGACACAGTAATATGCCTCAAAATTACACCATCGACCCAAATGAGCGGATAACATGTCAAGGGAGTTTATATCTTCTATATCTATTTACTTTGAACTAAACACTGTTCAAATTGCGTCTCTGTAAATAGGAAGGAATGCAAAAGTATTTATTGTCAAAATAATATGAAAAAAGTAACAATCTGCCACTTGGGATCTTTTTGCCGACACGCATGACTCAGGCGATCGGGAACAAATAGGCTCTTTGACAATCCTGTCGTTGTGTTTGGAGCTGTTCCCCTGTCGTTTACTTTACTGACACCAACATATCGTCAACATTTAATCACGATGATAGCAAACGTAATAAAGTAAACTTCACAAGCACGACAGATCGTCAGCAAAGCCCAAACCCGACTAACTGTTAAGTGCAAATGAATCTGCTCCTAACTTCAACTGAAGTTATCAGTACGCTAACCTTACACTAGAACCCAGCTGTTTCAAGGAAATATTTTATCGCGGGAATTACCTTTTTGGCAACAAATCATTCAAAGGACGAAAACGCTTGACAACAAAAATGATTTATCGATGAAGGAAAGGTTCATGACAGCTTACTTTGATTGTGGTTTCGGAAGCAAAATACCTTGAAACGGTGTCATTAACATTTACTCATAACAAACCAAGACGTAGTTTTCTCAATACAGTATAGGTGGAAACGTTCGTTGCATTTTAACAGACAGATGCTTAACAATTCTAGACAAATACCATCGAAATACCTTTAAGGGGTAGAATTTTTCTCTTAAGCGGTGTTTTCCAGTGTTCCCAGAAACGCATTGGTTCATAGAGCGATCTACAGTGAATGACCCGAGAGCCTGAGAATTAAACTCCTCCGAATCTTTCCCGTCTGCTCAAAGAATCCGGAGCAACTCATGCTAAACGCTTTGTTTTCAATAACTAACGATCAACGCATACATTAATCTGGTCTTAAAGTGAAAGACAGCAGCTTATTAAGGGGCTTATTAAAAATGTGATCACAATCGACCGCACGAGTGGGTTTTGACTCTCGAAAAAACGAATCACGTGCTCACCGTTTGCCAAATATACTCTTGACAAGAAATGTAGGCGGCTAACGAAAATAAAGAATTGTTTTTTGTTTGATATAGGCTAGCAAAACTGTACGAAGCGGAAAGAAATAAAAAATGACTTGTCGACTTTGTAAATTGGTTCCGGTGCTTATGTTGAAGGTTCCGAAAAGACTTGCAATTAGTATACTTCTTGAAAACTCTAAGCCGGTGTAATTTATTTTAAAGCGAAACGCGCAGTTTAGTCAGACACGCTCAGGAAATAACCCTCTGCGGAATGCTAAGCTGGAATGTTTCTGCTGTTATTTTTCCACGGTCGTGGCTTTTTTGTTAGTAAACATCGAGGATGCCGTGTTCAAATAAAGCATTGCTAAGAATTCGATCTGTCAATGTTTGCAGAATTAAATCAGTCGCCTTTATGAATTATGGAAATTCTTTTATCTAGAAGCAAAACTACTTTTCGGCGGTGTTTCTCTTTTTCTCTAACTGAATAACAACATGGGATTAGTTGTGAGCATAACTTGGCTTATGGAAGATCAGCGATTGTAATATTAAAATTTTAAGAGTAAGAAAGAATTTTAGGCAGCTTTTAAATCCTTAACCAGTGATATGAGACCTTTGAAATATTGATCAGATGGCAGTATCGGGTCCTTGTAGCCAAATGTTTCGAGATTGTAGTATTAGACCAATTTTGTGACACTTTGTAAAATTAGCGAGAATTGACCGAATTAAACACGCCCAATAAGAACGCCTGAGCGTAATTAATGGAATATAATTATATTAGGGTCTGGAAATGCTATTTTATAACATCCTTAGGCGGTAAGTTAAAACCTGAACTAAAATAAAAGAGAATAAAAGAAACGACAACAGTTAAACTTTTTATGTAATCCCGCAATGGCCGAAAATAGAGTTCTTCATAATAACTTTTTGGAAAACGTTGTCTTTCCTTGGAATTGGTAGAGAAGAATTAATATGATGTATAATCATGTTTTTGTAAAGGTTCTTGTGCTGATGTTAATTTAAACAGAGATAATATATAGAAAATGGCTATTTTGAATGATAAAACCGCAAAGATTTTGAAATTGAGCAGAATGAACAAGTTAAAGTGATTGAATTAATCATTCAAAAGAATCGAAAACTGATTACAGAAAGCAATCTAAAACGTGTGAAAATGTACCGCACCATATTTCCTTATTATTAGGCTGTTAGGTGCAGCAGTTTTCCGCCGCTAACTCATCGAAAATAGATAAATATTTTTCATCGTTTGTGTGCCCAGACACCTGCATTACCATAAATTTACAAATTTCTTTTAAAATTGTTGTCCAGCGCCTTTGGCGTTACTTTTGATTTCGCTTCATTCATGAGGTGTAACAAGAAGTAAACTTCAATCAAAATACTAGAACTTGTTTCAATTATATTTGAAAAGTGTCTTTTGCCTGCTGTACTCAGTTACATTCAGCTGATTACAACATCGGAAGGCTTTACCAGGTGAAAATCTTTCCTACAAATAGGTCGGTTTTAACCAAATTAGCTTCCACGGTTGATGTAAATATGCACCTTTTGTTGGAACTTACGACAAATCGTAAAATCAGTCTTAATTTCTGGTGAAACTGTTTTGAACTGTTCGGTGATTTTGAAATTCATTTAGCGATCTCCGCGATTACACTGTGGGTAATTTCCGAGGGCAAAAACAGTTAATTGATTTATATGCTTTTCAATCAAATTGTCTTAGTTCCTGCTTTGTTTGCAAGCAGTATTTCTATAGCCCTGGGCTGTGACGATTCTATTAAATTCAAGTCAAATGTGTTTACGCTATTCAAATTTTAGCAAACGACAATTCCCTATGAATAAATACCGAAATAAATAGATATGTAAGAAGATCGGATTATCCAAACTTGTATAACAAGAATAGTCATGAAAAATTCATCCACACTTAAATAGGGAGGAGAAAACAACAAAAACAGCAAAACAAGGAAATAGTGACCGACAGTGCTGATGTTTATTTGTTGTTATTTTTCTTTCAGTGAGCAATTTCTTTATGCTGGGTTGTAAATTATTTTCGGATATGGATACCTTAAAAAAAAAAGTTGTCATGCAGAGTGCTTACTTTTACTTAAAATTGCCACCGGTTACAAAAAACTGTTTTTCATCATTTTGCTTGCCAAAGTTTCCAACGTTAACGTGCACCAAAGAATACTAAGAAAACATACAAAAAGAAAAAAATTATTCTTGTTGTCCGGCGCCGAGTTTTTTTTTTTTTTTTCTGTATTGGCCCAGTATAGTCTTCGCCTGTACTAATTACGGAATGGTTTTGTACAAATGCAAATACTTGTAGAGGCCCGTGTACGATTAACAACTGCCAATTACACTTCAGGAATTTCTTCCATTTAAACACTGTGAACTACACGAGTCTTGGCTGTATCTATGGAGGAACACTGACGTCCGACGTTTGTTGGGACTTTAAAAATGCCTGAATCCGGAAACCACTCAACAGCGTTAGAGATCACTGTTTTTGTTATACTGGTAAAATAACCAAGTACGTGGTTGGCGATGAGGATAATAAAACTAAAATGCTGAGAAAGCCCAAGAAAATCGTACTGCAATGGAAAGAACTAGTAGGCTGATTTAGGCAAATGAACTGAGAAAAAAGCTTTTAAACTGATCTGGGATTGTTATTGAATCTTAATACGACTATACCTAAACATGTTCTGGGTCCTTCTGCCCAAAATAATTAAGCACTGTCTTCGTTTTGATTTGTCAGTTAACGGACTGTTATAATTTTACTTACTTTGAGTGTCGAGTTTTAAAATCAGCTCATCTTTAAAAATTTGTTGGTTGATTTGTAGGTCTCGGTCGTCAGCATAAACGCTTATTTTTCGTTGACAGTATAACTTCCAGCAGCTGGGAAAATATGTAAATGTGCGTGCTGGGAAATTAAACACAATTTGCCACATCGCAAGCTTATTGGTCATAAAGATGGCTTAACATGAGGGTGTGAATTGGTTTATTTCCCAAGCTTGTACCAAGCGTCCTTTATTTGGTAATTGCTCGCGATTAAGCCCCTTACATGACAGTAGTGTTATGTACAATAACGGTTACTTCGAGAAAATCGACAAATAGAAATTAAGTCATAAGGAAATAAAAAAACCATTTTTTGGTGGAAATTTGGATGAAGATGCTCACTAAAAATATAACTTCCTTCCTTCTCGGTTCGTTATCTATGAAAGATAACGTAAACAAGCCACATGCCCGCAGCCATATTGTTTCCTATCGGAGATGGCAGTAGAGTAAGAGTATAATATATGAAACAAGTTTAGGATCAAAACAGCCTCTGTTAAAGAAAAAAGCAAAATAAAATGGAGATTTCTAGGTTCGACCAAAGAAGAAAATACTCACGTAAGTTTCACAAGTAAATACATCATGCTACAATATTAATATACGGAAAGTTCTTGCTGACTGTTCCTAGTGCCTATTATAGCTACCCAGGGTATATGCATGCGATCGTGTTGATTCTAAGCAAACTGCAGCTGCAAACATTGATAATATATTATACAAGTTGGGCATCAAAACAGCCCTGTAACAATAACAAAACTTTACACTATTTTGTTACTTTTTTGTGCCTACAATTTAACTGCCATAATTCTGAGGAAATTCTCACTAGAAATATGTTTGTTTCACCAAACAAGCTCATCAAAGAGCCATTTCACTGCTCTGGACCATAAATAGCGAAAATGGAAACCTTATAATTTCCTTTTTACCGATATAAACTAAAATAAAACATTTATGTTAAGTTAATATACAGACAATTTAAAATGTAACCCAATATGTGGCAGGTAAACCAACAGGTTAATTAGCAGGGAGGTAAAGATGACTTCCTTTAGGCTGTGTATAAAACTGGGAAGGGGACAAGGGGACGGGGACATTGGGACGCGTATGTGGGGACTTGTGACTCGGGGACGCGAGACGAGGGCCTTGGGGACATCAAGTATAGGACGCGGGGACTTGTGGGACGGGGACGCGGGAGGTCAAATACAGGGACGCGGGGGCCGCCGGATGTGAATGATTATTGCGATAAATGCGATTTCAGTCACTTTCCTCGTGAATATGTTTTGGTGAAGGCAGCCCGCCCTACCCTTCTTACGGTTCCTCCATGCCTGTTTACGAAGCAAAGACTCTGCGAAGACCTCCTGCATTGAAGAAAGTGAAACCACTGTCCTGGTCTTCCTATTGATGGAATATTGGAGCCCTAGGTAGGGTAGGGTAGGTTGCGGTCGCCAAAATTTATATAGAATAACAGCATTCGATTCCAAATAAATAAGAAAAGGAAACTAAATTAAGTAGCATAAGAGAGAGCTTCGATCCCGAAGTGTTAGCTCCGAAATCTATCGCCTGTACCACTACACCACGGGGGGTTCAACTATTGTAACAATATTTATTTTGTTTCAAATATTTTTAGCGGCAAACCTAACAGTAAATGCCTGCCAACAGTACTTAAAGGTTGATTTCCGCTAACACATTTTTGGCTACGCACGTTAACGCACGTAAATTTTAATCACGTTAATAAAATCGAGGCAAGACATAAAGTGTCGAGATTAAACGTGAAGTTGAGCGAGGTTCTACTTTTACACTTACGTGCGACCTTTCATACATTGCCTCTATTTAATTTGCCTCTATTTAATTTGCGAACCTAACAGTAAATGCCTGCCAACAGTACTTAAAGGTTGATTTCCGCTAACGCATTTTTGGCTACGCACGTTAACGCACGTAAATTTTAATCACGTTAATAAAATCGAGGCAAGACATAAAGTGTCGAGATTAAACGTGAAGTTGAGCGAGGTTCTACTTTTACACTTACGTGCGACCTTTCATACATTGCCTCTATTTAATTTGCGAACGTAAATTTGACGTACGTACGCACGGGAAAATTACGCGACACTGGAAATCAACCCTAATCAGGATAGTTAACGCGACGAAATATTTTGTGTAAACATCATAAGGTGTCCAATGTGGTTCTGGACGATAGAATCTAATGTTGACCATAAATAACACCTTTTCACGAAGAAAGAGATATCACATTTACCTCCGATTTTTGCAATATTCATTAACGTCCCCGCGTCCTTGTATTTGACCTCCTACGTCCCCGCGTCTCATACTTGATGTTCTCAAGTCCCTCGTCTCGAGTCCCCGAGTCACAAGTCCCCACTGACACACGCGTCCCAATGTCCCCGTCCCCTTGTCCCCGTCCCAGTATTATACACAGCCCTTCCTTTGACCTGTTAACACGCCTGCTAAGTAGGGTAAAAAAAAATGCTTGCTTTCCATCAATCACTGGGGTTGCAAATATTACCTTTATCATATAATGTCTAATGTATCACTGTAGTTTAGGTTTTGATTAGTCTGGTTGATAATAGTCTCGATCGCATCAGTAATGAAGACAGTATTTTTTAAGACTGGCGGTGAAACCTCTTGCCTTTGAATGTTAACAAACTTTGTATGACTTGAGATGAGATTTAAGAACATGTATAGCCGCTTTGCTTTATTTTGCGAAGCGATTAATAAGAGAAGACACTGACTCACAGGCATCCCGCCAAATGATTACCCCATTGCAATTATGACTGCCAAAGCATCGACTTTACATAACAGCTAGCTGAGAAAGTCAATCGAAAATTTCTGCTTGTCACTTATCTATCATCAATTAGTGTTGAGCTGCGAGTGAAGATCTTCGAGGGCCCAAACGTTTTGAATTTTAACAAAGTCTCGATGACTCAAGTGAAACAAATGGGTGATTTACAACTTTGAATTTATGGTGGTCGAATAATATTTCTTTCATTCATTTATTTAAGGGAGAGGGTTTTTTATTATTTCATGTATGGATTTTTTAGGCATCTTGATGCAGTTTAAAGAACGGTGCTGGAGTAAACCAAAGGCTAAAACAAAGAAGACGCGGGCTTCTCGTGATGGTGCTTAAACTTTGATTCAGAGCCCAGGCTCGGTCACGGCTCAACAAATCAGTCATTGAGGTAAAATACAACTTTTCTATGTCTGTCTTGGGGTCTCGAAAATGTAGAAGGTAAATGATGTTAAGATAACCGCAAAATGAAATGTGTGAGGACATATCAACAAATTATTTACTTGATAAGAAATGCTGAAGAGCCAGTATGATGCATTACGAAATTAGCACACAGTAGATAATCGTTTCTTCATGGCGAATATAATCACCTACGTACTGATGCATGAATATCGGTTCTTCATTTTTTGACAACTTGACATACTTTTGAAAATTTTAAACATAAAAATAAAAACTATGTACGTAGCAAATAAACCAAAACATGAGCTTTTAGGGAGTGAGCGGTACATAGGCATGCGTTCGAGCGTCGAAAAAAAAAACATCTGAAGACTAAATATGGTCATTGGTAAGATAAGACAAAGACTAGAAAATGCAATTGGCTTGGAGATCTTCAGTACAATAGGCGCTTACGAGAAAAAGGATTTTTTTGCCGGGCGTTTAAAATGTTTTAACTTGTTGCTTCCTATGAAAACACTTTACCTTTTTCTCAATGGTAGTAATTCAAACGACTGCAGCCTTTGTTTGAAAACACGTAAGCGTTTTTTTGGGTCGGGATCACTTGGCTTCAGAACACTCAAATATCGAGTAACCTGCAAATATAACACCAAGCACAAATATATTAATTCTCGATTAATCACAATAAATGAAAGAGAGCTGTATACCGTATTTATAAGCGATTTTAGCAGGAAAAAAGTAATAAATAGATAAACAATATATTGTATTTAAAATTTCACAGATGCGCTTATTCTGTTTCAACCAGGTGCCGAGTACTAAAAAGGGTTTCTAATACGATAATGGTTCAGGTTTTGCGTTGAATTTCAGGTCAGTCCACTCTTACTTGTTTGAGCTGAAGCAAGCTATGAGACAAGATAAATTCATTTGGTGAAATAAAGATGTTAATTTATCTTTTCTAAAACGCGTGCAAAATACAAAATCGCATATGGGAACCTGTCACTTAGCAATGGAGTCCTTGCCGCTATTGTTGTCCAATTTTCAGCCCTGTAAACTCCCGGGCTCGATACGATAACTTTGGAATATATTAGCGTTTTCACGTTTGGTTACATATGGACTTGTGAAAGCACTTTTGGAACAAGCAATCAAATAACACAGAGCTTGCATCCAATCAACGTAGTCGGAATAAGAAAGGCTAGTCATAATTTGATTGATATTGCTCTCAGTGCCTTTGTGATTTCGTCATGAAATAGTGCATGTCATCTCGTTAGGTTAGCTGTGGGGTACCGCAACACTCTATATGTGGCACTCCATGAAAAATCCATACTGGTTTTGTTCGTAAATCTACATGATTTTCGCATCCATGTTCACGAACTGATTTAAGGATTTTAATTACTTATTTTACCGCAAAAAAGGCACAATATATATAATGCTGTAAGTTCTATTAACCAGCAGGAAAAAATGGAAAAAATTTTTTCGTTGATTTTGTGTAGGAGTTGTAGTCTGTGAAAACTGTGTAAAATCTTCTATAGAAATTAGCTTAAATTAGCAAAATATCTCGGATGTTATGTATTTGCTTTCCCAAAGAAAGCTTCTGAGGAAAGTATGAAAATACTTCTTTCCAGTAGGGTGCATTTTAAAAAAATGTGTAAATCACCTGTCTGCCATTTAATTACAATTCTGACACCTCTAGTTCTTAAGGAGACCTTCCCCATGTTAGGTAATAGAGACTTTAAGATCCAACGACGCGACGACAATGAGAACGTCGCTTAAAAAGTGAATTTGCGTTCTTTCAGTCTATATCGCAATTATTCCTACACACTTACTTTGTCAAATGTAGGCGAACCCTCCTGGAACTGAATTCCTAGGCTCCATATCCAAGTACGGTAAGAGAAATAAAATTTCGTCATTGCTTGTTTATGTCCTCTGTAAAACGCGAAATAAGGCATGTTCACGTCGTAGTCGTGCGAGAACGGGCAGAGAAATGTAGAAAAAAGCATGGTGCACGTGGAAAGTTGTTGTTTTGCTTATCAAACCTATTGTTTTTTTTACGATCTCGTTACCGTCCTCGTCGTTGGATCTTAAAGTCCCTAATGGCGCGAAAGATGTCAAATATGATGACATTACTGTATAACTATGGCTTAGGTAGCTGATATTGTGATTGAAAAGCAAGATGGAAATAAAGCTTAAACAAAACATGGCATATACTGTATTTATTTACTTTAATCAGCTAAAAAATTAGTTAGAAAATGTTTGGTAAAAGTGGAGGCGATTTGAATAACACTAGGCATTTCTCCGCCAAATGATTTCAAGTTGAAACGACGCATTTTGGCGACTGAAGGACAAATAAGTTTTATAACGTATAGTCACATCAGATAAAAAATTAAAACTTCGACATATCGTGATGATCCGTTTCGGCAAAAATGAAAATGAAACAAAAAGTATTTGAAGTAAAATAACGATTTTCAATGGAAGCTCACTAGGATAATCGCAGTGAACATGAAACTCATTTCTCAGTAAAATTAATAAGTCCGTACAGTGCACAGCTGTACAGTATGGAGTCATGACAATTCATAACAAAATTTTAATTTCTTTTAAATTTTTTTTGGAAAAATATAACTCATAATTCTAAAACAATCGAAGAAGAATAAGAAAAACGACAGGTATAACGTTGAATGCTAAATTAACGAGCTAAAAGGTATCGCTAGTTAATGTTCTCTTACACTGTATCAACTAAAGGCAGTGTATAAAGGAATTTAAAACCCTTTTTAATTTTCGGCATTTTGTGTGTTGTTGTAGCAATATTTGCATTTTAACTGAATATTTAACAAACACTCGACCTTACATCATCCCAGTCTCTCGGATGATGTAATACACTACCAGTTTTCTCTACCTTGTTTTCAGTAAACCACTAAAACGGATAACTTGTGGATAAGAAATGAGATAAGGCAATTCTCCCCCGCTCAAGCCATCCAAATGGCTGGGGTATATATGTCTCACTGTTATAAAGGAGATGATGCTGCTTATGTGAGCCAAGCATGCATCACTGATAGGTAAAACTTGGGACAAAGGGTGTTGAGACACATCACAAATCTTTTCCTGTCATTCTGGCAAAAATGGAAACCATCGCTAAACGAATGACCGTTTTCCCCCTGAACAGGAGAATTTTATCCGTTGGTCGTTAGACCAAAGCAGCATTGATCAGGGGGACTGACAGGGAGAGAGTTAGGTTTTCGCTTTAGAAGAAATGGTGGAAGCGCAAAAGTTAGAAAACAGATGGAACTGTCCCAACAGTTATGTACGAGGTTGAAGTTATTACAAATTTGAAATCATTTACCAGAAAACTTTCAAAAAAATCAAACAAATCAGTCCTATTAAAAATTTAATTTTTAGCCGTAAACATGTCGCATATTTCTAACAATGTAGACAGCTACAATTAAATCAATGTATTACTTCTTATGTTTTTCAAAATTATAGGAAATATTTTTAATTTAAATTTTAGATGATGGAAAATATTAATTATTAATTGATTAATCAATTAACGAAAAGGGTATTGTCCTTGAAAAGCTCATCTTCACTGTATAGGTGCTTTTCATGCATCCTCGGGAGACACAAATAACAATGGTGAAATGAACAAATGCTGGTGTGGTGAACAAACAAAGCGAGCTAATGAGCGATCTTTTGTTTACCGTCCACCAGCATGGCGGCGATGACGTAACGTGAAAACCACCTATATAACCATACTTACTGATGTACGAATTGTATAATAACAATTACGGGCAAGTTAAAAAAAAATGGAAAGGGTGCCTTTGCCTGCCAGATGCCGTTTCAATGAAACATAGATCCACATTAATTTGTACAAAAGAGCGCCGAAAATCCTACGACGTACCTCGTACGTACATACGTTTTTCTCAAAGAGGTAGCGCCTCGGTTAATCCATGGAGAGTTAAAACTATTAATTAACGTTGCCGGATTTTGAGGCCTCAAGCCCTTCGAGACAAGACTTCAAAGTCATGAGGGTAGCTGTGAATCCCTTAAACTTTGGTCCTAACGCCGTTGTCAGTGTCATAAAATGGTACAAAACCTAAAACAAATGGTACCCCTTTCACATTCCTACTTTAGACCTTTGCATCTCTTTTGACTGCTGTAAATGCACTGGCTTTTAAGCATAAATAAATCACAAACCCAGAACGTTACAAGTATCGACTTTTTCTCAGCCATTTAACGGATCTATTAGCCCTTTTCGGACTTTTTACAGACTACAATGACAAACTTCCCTACCCACTAGGTCCCTTTCATACACCTTCAGTTTGAAAAAGTAGCCCTTTTGGGCGGAGCCTACCCGTATAGGCCATAATGGAAAGTACCCAGGATAAGGACCAGGCATGATTTCTCACTGCACCATTGAAATCCAGACAATTTCAGCCTTTGTATCTACTTATCCTAGTTAACTGTACTGGGTAACTTCAAGCATGATGGATTTGAGCCAAAGCAGAGAGTTCTTTGTCAGCTAATTATAATCTTATGGAACTTACTATTGTTACTGACAAGACACTGTTTTCGATCGAGAGCCAGTTGTTTTTGATTGGCAAGATCATGATCTTTTAGAAATAATGTAAGCTTATTTTTCATTCTCATCCTTTTTTGAGCAATTGTGGTCATTAAACTACACATTAGAAATCTTCAGGCTAGCTTTCATCAATGACAAGATTACAGCTCCCTGAAAGGACGTTGAAAGGCTTGGAGATGCTCTTGTTTAATCAAGGGAAGTGATTCAGGAATGCAGATTTTTGTGTATCTCTTAATGTTTTCAGAACGGAAAGCCAATATTTTTACCCATACAGCTATCGCTTCGCAGATGTCCTTCATATCGTAACCAAAAACAGCTGCATAGGAGACTTGTATAGCTTTAATCGTGCGTGAAGAAATTGTAGGAACGTAGAAGACGAAAAGAAGAAAGAAGAAAGCATTCAACGAAAACCAGTTCTTAATCGCAATTGAAATACCTAGAGCTCTTATTGGACTGTCTGTACATTTTAGAAGGGTATATCTTGCGGGTGAAATAAGGCTTGAGCCATTCCCAGAATCTCTCCTTTACGGGTTAATTTCGATATTCCGAGGAACCTCCCCGTCCCGTTAAATGAGAGCCACCCCCCACCGTGGGCGGCTACTTATTAATTATTCTCTTGGCATAAACAAGTGGAAAACCTTAGGTTACTGTCTGGCGGTATAACTGTAGCCCCGAGAAATCAGCACAGTATCAACACAGTTTCAGTGTTCACACTACTACATGAGAAATTTCTGCAATTTGATTGGCTTAGAGCAGTGGTATTTCAGCTTAATTTGAAATATCTACATGTGAAAATTACAAAACTATTGCGGGTAGTAGTATAAACAAATAATAGCATGATCTGTACGTGATATTTGGCTAAATACTACTACACTCGTGGTATTTATGCCAAATATCGCTATGAGTCATGGTATTACCTATACAAATCCAGTTATTAAAAAAAAAACTACCTTATATATTAATAACAAGTGTTCAAACTTAGTTTACAAACGGTGTTAGAGATATTGTTTTTTTCCAGAAACCGACAAAACACTTTGGAATTATACATTATATGCGCCTGGGCCATTTATTGGCGGCAGTATCTTAGTTTGGAGTGTAGCTAAAGGTAAAAGCAAAGTTGATGCAGCTTTCCGACGTAAAATCATACGATTTTCGTTATCAATCAATAAAATCAAAATCAAAGAAAATGTTGCATGGTCTTATTGGCACTCGTGCTAAAAGTTCTCCCCCTAGGAAACTAATTCTAACTGCGCTACGTAATCTAAGAGCCAAGGGAAACATGTTGATGTGAATTGTTGGATTAGCTTCAAATTTACCGATACATTATGGATTTACAGCAAAGGCATCAGTTTGGCATGATCCACCTACCTTAATACCGCTATAGCTTTCACTTCATCTCGCATTGAATGTGTTCAAAACAGCACAGCTCAATTCGTCGTTCAGAGAGGTGTTATATGAAGTCGAAGTCTGATTCTTCCGTATCAAAATTATCAGGTCACTCAGGGGCATGGGGGCTTGGCTTGTCTAAAAACGCACGATTCGATTTCCGTTAATACCTACAAAAGAGAAGATGATTACTGTTGCCGCATGCCATAAAATGTAACTGCGCAATGTAACTTGGTTGTCTCTTCCGATCCTCTGAGTTTTTGTAGGACAACTAAATGCAAAAACAATGGGGTAAAAAGCCTTTTGTTTTTCATATGTGTCGAAGTTCCTTCCAAAAATATTGACCGAAACATCTTTAAATCATTTTCTAATCCTATCATTTGAATAATGACAGATTATCGGACTGAGTAAACATTTGCATGGCATTATTATTGCTGTTTGCGGCGAGTAGGTTAATGTCTACGGACCACTTGCTTGATATTTATAATTAAAATTCCAGTACACAAAAGATCGCTTAAAAGCTTTCAATGGCCTGAAATGGAAATAATACGAATCTGCAGGCCTGTTTACTCTTCGGCAAGATCGTCAAAACAATGATTGATTTTTAAAGCAAGGCGCACCTTTTAATATTAAATTAATTTCTTGGTCTCTTGTTACCCAGAAACTAAGAACTTGATAAGCTAAATGGTGTTTGAAATGTGCCCTCTGAAATAAGATATTAAGTATTTTTTTTCCTTTGAGATTCTGCAAAACAAACTGACACAGAGAGAGACAGACAGACAGAAATATTCTGTAACACACATGTCACCACTCAAAGAGGAAAAGACTGGCCGAACTCACAGTCTCGTGGAAGCACTCTTGTATCTTAACCTTATCTTCTTGCAATTCTCCTAATAATAGCCCAGTCTTTTTGAGGCTTCTACGGGTCTAATATGCAACACTGACAACTGTTAGAAAATGCATTAAGAGTGACCAACATTAGTTCTCTCATGACAGCATCAACACACCATCAAGAGAAAAGGTTATCAGAATTAATAAATATGATTGTTAAACGAAAAAGGCTTTCATCTGATCTTTTATCAAACTCTTTCAAGTAATTCTTTAAGTATGGCGGCCAAGATGTAAAGCAAAGAACGGTAAGGGAAGAAGCCGATCAAAGGTAGATTTCCACGGTCGCGTATCTTTACCGACAAAACATAAAAAAACACAAAATAGAGTAGGTGATGGCATATATAGTTCGTGTTATTGTAGAATTGAACATTTCACTTCTTTTTTTCGGTTCCTGTTTTTTGGTTGCATAAAGCGTAGCAAACATGTCTTAAACTTGTTTTAAAAGCAGTTTTAAGCGCCGAGACGATTTGGATACTTAAGACTCGACATAAAATAAATTTTTCAAACAATCATTTAATAGGTGTTTGTGGAAAATTGATCACTCTGCGACAACTTAGTGTTAGTTTCCTAATGATGTAAGTAGGGCATGTGTGCCTTTTGTGGCCGAGTGTTGTAAAGAATGACTTCAATACGCAAATATTGAGCATGCGATTACCAGAACTTTGAGAGAACTTTTGTTTTAGAAAATTGAGAATAATAATTTGTTTACCTGCAGCCTTGCCTTTCAGTTCAGTTGGGACATTTAGAAAAACGTTACGTGTCTTCGCGCCTTTCACGTTACCTTCCAGGCTGGTCAATGTTGCTAAAATGCAAATGTCAAGATCGTTACTTCATTTGCCGCGCTGTGATGTCTGTTCGTTTACCACGCGGCATATAACACATCTTCAAAGAAGTTTTAACAAGAAAAATGGTTTCCTTGGAGTAACGATTGTTCTTACTCGTTATAAGGATATGAGTTATTCGTTGTATATTACCATTAGTGAAATCGGTTGCCTTTCATAAATGCTATTACAATGAAGGTTAATTTTGTTTTCGGCAGTTCACAGAAAACTGGTCATTCGCCGAATCTTCCAGTCTTTTGTCATGATAATTCACCGTTCAGTCAAAGAAGAACGTTTTCTCTTGTTAATTTTCTTAACGTTCAATTTTGGGGGACTATAAAATATCATTTGCGGTATAAAATATGGGCAGATTATAGCATTTCTTCATCGATATTTCAGTTGACAAACAAGTTTCGTTCCAAAGAATTATTGCAGACAAATCTCATATTTTGTACAAACTTTGGCTCAAACTAGAATCGATTTTCTTCCAATATTGACTCAACCTGATTCTCACAATTAAAATCATAATCGTTTGGCGTCATTTTGATGGGAGTCCTGCGGCCTTTCAATTCAGAATTACACGGAAGACGCCAGTGTTATACTTCCTGTTTGTTTTTCTAGATGCAAACGCGGCTCCCGTTTTGAATTGAGCTTCGAATTAATAATTTAATATTCAGAGGAGAGTGCAGTACTTTTTTCGGTGGAGAATAATGTTTTAAACAACAGGCAGCAGGGAGCACAGGTAGATAAACTTCCGTTGTGCGATACATGACCGTGAAACTTAATGACTCCAGATTTCCGCGTGCTTTCCTGGTATAATTGCTGAAGCCTTGCGTACTTTTCCATGTTTTCATTTTGTTGTTGTTGTTGCAATTTAGAATCCGGGTTTTGAAGCAAATATTTCAGTTACTTTCAATTTCTGGTCCTGATAACTGACCTGATCGAGATTCATTCATTGACGAAAAATGTGTCCCACTTCATTTTTATACAGTGCTCCGACTTGTGATTTTTATACGCACATAAATTAAACGCCAATAGAGTACTAAAGTGTGACGTCATAAAAATGAAATTTCCGAAATTATGGGATTTGTCAGGATATTCTGAAAGAACAATGTCCAAGAGGCCTACTTGCCAAAAATGAGCATTTGGGGGCAAATTGTTGCTGAGATCGTAGCCCAGTTATGCTTACAAAACTCCATACAAACCCTTCTAAATTTTTTTTGGGTCGACCCAAAAAAAAATTAGAAGGGTTTGTATGGAGATTTCTGAGTATAACTGAGCTACGATCTCGGAGACAATTTGCCCCGAAATGCTCATTTTTGGCAAGTAGGCCTCTTGGACGTTGTTCTTTTAGAATATCTTGACAAAACCCATAATTTCAGAAATTTCATCTTTATGACGTCATCACTTTAGTACTCTATTCATACAAGATTCTTGAGTAAATTTTATTGAAGGAGGATGCAATTGACTTAAAAACGTAGGCTTCAAAACCAAGCTGCCCTCCAGGGTTTTGAGCACTTGTAAGCGGCTTCAGGCCTTTCAAGGGTAATGGAAATACTGCGGTTGATGACTAAAGCTACATACGTAAAAGTTGAAAACTGACCCACTCAAAGCACCAACCTACAGGTCAGGTTCAGGTTAATGGAGGAATGAAAGTGGCGAGTAGTAAATCAGTACAGATAGTTGTAGCCAGGAAATTGAGTTTCTTGGTGTTTGACACCTCATTTAAAATGCAAATTAATTCATAGCTGTTCTTTTCCTACGATCATGCTTGCCAAATGAATCACTTTCTGTGTTGACAAGTAATGAAACTAATGGACCCACATAACCGCGAAACAAGTCAAATATTTGCCTAAATGTCATCTTTTTATTCTTAAAACAAATTCTGTTTCCTGTGATATTATGCTACGTCCGATCATAAGTCACGTAAAGAGAGGAAAACCAAACTGAAAGCACGCAAATACAATTTATGAATTTTGAGCTTACTTACCAAAACGATCGTAAATTAAATAAATAATCCTTAAAATAAAAATAATCCTATCTAAAATCTGAAGTACAATCTCAGCAGCGTCAACGAAATGGCAAGAACGTTAACATTACAGATTTTTGTTATTGTTGTTCTTTGATTTCTTTGCCGTGACTGATGTCGCTTTTTTTGAAGGAAGTTGTTAAATTTAGGCAGACTTCACGGCGCCAACAGCAGAACAGTAACGTCAGAAAAAAATTATGCTTATTTTAATCGAGGATTAATGATTCAGTGTCTTTAACGACTGCTTAGATTGACGCGGATGCTACTTTCTGCACTGCAATACTTTTGCCCATAGTGACTGATGACACTTTGGCAAGGAGTTTGTTGAGTTTAGCCAGACTCTACGACGCTAGGCTGCTAACTTAAAGGTATCTCAAGATGAAGCGAAGTTAATTTAATCGTGATGTGACAATTCACTCTTCCCTCAGAGCGAAGGCTACTAGTAATATTTGAGAAAACGATAGGAATTCAGAAAATAACAACCCCAACTTAACTTGAACATCGTGCTTTCCATTCGGAATCCGATTCGCCATAATACTAGTTCAAACTGTGATAGAAGACTCTTCCTGGGAGAAATTTTATCATCATATTACATACATATCAGCGACAAAATACCGGGTAATACTGCTCCGCGAGAACCGAACGTCACGGATCTAACAGCCTCACTGAAACTGAGCTAATGATATTTTATAAACTCTGCCAATTTATCTGATCTTAATTACTCAGCTAACGGCTTCAAACAAAATCAAGGAAATGCAAATTATGAAATTTACTATATTAAACCGTGAGGCATAAATGTATAGGTTCCCACGGTAAGTTAAACTCTAAAAAGCTTTAAAGGAGAATTACTGTTATAGTACGGTGTAATAGGAAATTACAGAAAACGCAATTATATTTATATCGACGGTAATTCACCACAAATTTAAAATTATTGTGGCTTAATTAGTACAATCGTTTTAAACACAACGTCCCACCTAGTTCTTAGTCCTGTTGCCCATAAATCCTTAACAACTTGGAATTTTTCACTCTTCTCTATCGTCGAAAGTCGATGAAAGGTTATTTTGCATTAGTTTGATAAAATGGTATTTCTTACCACTATTCAGACATTTGAACCTAAATGAAACCCCTCTGTCACTGGCCACTTTAGGCCTTATGTTACCTTACTGAAAACATCTGAGATACCCATTTTTATTCTCACACCACTTTGGATTTATAAACGAACTATCCTTTTAAAAGGATTACATTTCCGGGAACTTACCGGACCTTTCATTCGGGTCATTTGAGATTATTTTCCCAAGATCGCCTGATAAGTTTTCCCAAACGTACGTATTTTTCTCTTCTTTTTGCCTTTTTGCAGATGTTCCCCTTGTCTTTAAAGTCGCTTTTTTTAATTAAATATTTGACTAGGTAATAAATATGACTGTTGACACATTTGCTTCTTAGCTGTCTTGTCACAGGCCGAGACGAGACAGCCTAGAGGGTGTATTGTTTTAGAGTTTTTGCCAGCATTGGTGATGATTGTTTTTTCTTATATAAAGCTACTGGTTACGAAATCCAACAAGAATGCCTTAATAGACATGCTGTTAAATATTGGAGAAAAATGTTAAGTATGCATGTATATTTTAGAAACCAAGCCAGCAGAGTCTCCGTGAAATGGAGAGACAAAGAAAGGCCTTTTCCAATTAGATTCGTCGTCTGCCTCTGTTTATTCATGGAAAACAATATACCTTTTAGCGGCTTTTCAAAATTCTTTAATTCACATATTTCGGATGTTAATCCCGTCAAAACGCATACATATATGGGGAGCCGATATGTCAAAATTGTCTGCTGACGTCTTGTCATAAGCGGACGTTGACAGACTATTAGCTTTTAAGGCTGACAACGTCAAGTTTTCAGCGCATACTAATCTTAAAGTTCTTAACGGAGTGAATTATATATATAGAGCGATGTTTTTTTACTCCTGACCAATGACGGCAGCCAATAAAAAAGCACGACAGAAATTTAATTGGGCGCGTTATCAAGGCCATCGAGGGTTCGAATCTCATTGGACACCCCGAATGTTTTGTCTCATTTCATGATAGAATTAATATTTCCCATAAACTGGACATCATATTCTATCCTGAGTATAGGTTAGAGTTCACTCAGCGTCTTTATAAAAGTACTGGTTTTGTTACGGAACATAAGAAAGATCCATTCGAAAATTTACAGTGTTCTTTGAAGTAGGTCGATGGCGAGTCTCATCATTTGGCCTGTGCTCCAAGAACCACAGAATGGTTCAGCACACATAAGCTAGAGCGCCAGAGTCGAAAACGGATGGGGTTACGGGACTCAGTCTTGGAACTCAGGGGCTAACTGGGAAGACCTCTGACAACGTCAATTGTACGCTTCTCCCCTGCCACCATACTTCATGCATTCCCCACTGCACTGAGTTGCGTGCTTGAGAGTGATGGCCTGATAGCAAGGGCGATATTGCGATTTTGGACCACTTCAGATTTTCAATTAGACTCTTCTGATTCCAAGAGGGCCGCATCCTTCCTTGGTCTTATTGGTTCACTGGATAGGCTACGTTTTCGGATCCGTTTGCCATCTATTTTCATTTAGAGAGCAAGCCATATTTTCTCCTGATTTCTTAATGAATCAAAGGCGATGGCACAATGTACCCGATCTTTTGATGAGGATGAGTAGTGAAGACAGAGCACACGAAACTCTCTCAGTTGAGTTCTTCTTCTGAGAATCCCATAAAGTCGAGATGATACGCGCGCGTAGAAGAGGCATCTAATTTTGAGTTTGAGGGCTTAAAAACTCTTGCATTGAAAGCAATGGTTGTATAAACCTGGGTTACGCTAGTGATGACCCGGGGGGGGGGGGGGGGCACTCTCTTAAAAGGGCTTAATGGGGACGTGCGGCCAGCCAGGGTTTGTTTTTCGGGATTTTTGTCTTAAACAGGGTATCGAATTTATCATTTTTTGTCTTGATCAGAGTATCGATTTATCAATTTTTGTGTTAAACAGGATAAATGTCTTAAACAGAGTATCAAAAATCGGAATTCTGTTATAAACAGGGTAGGAAAATCAGCGATATTTGTCTTAAACAGGGTCAGGGTATGAGGGGCCGCGCTGTACCTTCCCACCCAGGGATATATCGAGTTCCCCCCCGGGAGTGATGACAATTCTTTACAGTGGGCGCCAGACGTACTAACATCACAGAAATCATTATATGGGATCATGTTTTCACAGCCATTTGGTACCTGCAGCCCGCTGATTAGAAAAATGGGAATCCCGACAACTAAAGAGTTTGGACTCTCGTACTTCGTCTGCAAGAAGGTGAACCTCAAGAAGAAGTTTAGATTGCGAGCAGTCTCTTATTTTTCTTTGCAAAGTTACCGCACGCGAAACCCAAGCATGCGAGCTGGTGAGGCCGCGAGGCGCGATAAACGAGGGCTGACGGAGGGTTTGTTTACTACGAAAGAGTCCGCAGTCCGTCTTTTCTCGTCTGGTCCCAATCCCTTATTGTAACATAACCTCGTGGTTTGCGATCGCGCTGGCTGAGATAAGAAGGCGGATTTTATGAGAAAAGGCGGACTGCAAGCAGTCTAGAAGAAGTTAGGAAGGCAGAACGCAATGAATCAAAAGAACTGTCCGCTCTTCCTTACAAAAGAGACGATGCAGCCAACCTAAGATCGCTGCATTTTGGAAATGCTACTACTCCCTTTTGTCCGTGCGTGCATGATGCCTATATTTAGGCGTTGAAACTGTCTCCTACCGTCTGTTGCTAAGGATGGCAAGGATAAGGATGGACTGACATGGATTCAAACTTGCAAACTTGACAAAGTTGGGCTAAATATTCAGTTTTAAAGCTAGTACTATGCCTGAAAAGTCACCAAATAATTATTGTGGTTAGTGCTCCCTTATAAATATAATTGTTTGATATCTTGTTGATGGATAATTCTCAGGATTATTTTCTTGTATGGGTAAAGACACTAAGTATTACATTGAATTGGCCTAAAGCCACTGACAATAGTCTCGTAATATGGCCCCTTAAAGTGAGTAATAGTTTTTGCCATACCTCAGATACTTCAATAAAGAATTTTTCCATGCCAAATATCTTCACTTCTTTAGGGTGGTGAACGTGCGTTACTGCCGTAAATTGTTTTGCCTTCAGAAAGAGAAGACCAAGTCTATGAAAAGAACTGGTATTTAAATTTAAGGAGAGTTCATTTTCGCAGACTTTTCTATCTAGAGATAATTAGTGGAGGGGGATTATGAATGAAGGCAATTGGCTTAACGATAAGTGCGTAGCGATTCATTCTTGTGTGAAGGACGATGTAGGATGCACCACTGAGCCCGTCTCTCCAAATCTCGTACAAGCACCCTGTCATCATCAGCATCACTGATTCTGCTGCGTGTGGCCACCTTTATTGGCTACTTCTTTCTTCCTCTTATGTCTTTCTAGTCATTTTATGAAATGAGGGCACTCAACCAGTAGAGTTAGTGATCATATTTACAGTTTTTGCATATAAAACTAGCCTGCTGTAAACTGTAATAGTTGACGTTCAGAAAAAATAGATGTTCCTGTAAACTACTTACTGATTAAATATTATTTTATTTATTTATATGTTCTAATTACCTCCCGCGGAGCGCGAGGGAAAGGATTCGCGACGCTCAGGAATGTCCCAAAAATGCTTTTTTGGGGGGGACAGGATTGGGCGTGCAAAGTCTGTAGGTTTTCGGTTTTGTTCGGCTATTTCACGAAGTGAAAGCCGAATTAGTTCGAGATATCTCGAGATCACTTCGATTTCGTTGATTTATTCTTTAATATATTCGAGGAAGAAAGAATTATTATTTTGGCTTTCTGGGGTTTGAACCGACTCACCTGTCTGATCCGTCAGATCAGAGGAGACTCTAAGTTGAGGGATTAGTCGATTGCGCCACTGCGACCCAAGGTAGATTGGGGTCTAAGCTATGAAATATGCACTAGTTTCGGGACAAGATTGGGCGCGCAAGTTCGTGCTTTTCGGCTTGTTTCGGCTACTTCACGAAATTTCGAGGTTAGTCTTTGATTTACTCGAAGAATAAATAGAGGATATTAAATGGCCGCGCAGAGACACGAAATTTCTCCTCGAGTGTTGTAAAAAATTTTACGAGTGAGCGCCCCTTTCGAACTGTTTCAGCATGAGTTCAGTTCCACAACCACTTCCACAACCACGACGCCGAAGTGTACGCTCCATAGCGTCCTGTTCACAAAGGTTTCCAATCACTGTGATTATAATTACAGCACAGTAATGAACCATAAGGCAGTTGGAGGACGCCAGCTGTA
Organism: Porites lutea; assembly: GCF_958299795.1. Taxonomy (NCBI): domain Eukaryota; kingdom Metazoa; phylum Cnidaria; class Anthozoa; order Scleractinia; family Poritidae; genus Porites; species Porites lutea. The sequence goes on from NC_133204.1 coordinate 35,689,943, forward strand.
CAAATAATAGATTACAACTTCAATAATTTTTGTACAAGTTTTGAAAGACAGTTAGAAACAATCTTCATTAAGATACCTGTGACTGAATTTAAACAAAATTTCTACGGTAGAGAACGGTAAGATCGAAAAGTTTTTTTAAAATGATCATCAAAGATATGTTAAGGGAATTATGCCGATAGACTTGTGCCTTTGGCTGAAGTGAGAGTTTTGTCATTTTTTGTTTTCCCATAATGAGCCATTCCTTCCCGGATAATCTTTAAATCACTGCATTCTATCCAGCGACAAATATCACCTAAGCTACGTTGAGGTGATCATAATTAGCGTAAAGATGATTTATTGATGTAGTTCTAAAGAGTCTCCCTTAAAGTAAATATGTATGTTGCAGTTAATTTTTAATTTCAGCTAATTTTTGCATTTCTTTGTTTTAAATTCATTAGCGTACATTACCATATCCAAAAACAATGGAAAAATAAAAAGCAACTGAAATAGAAAATTAACTACAACATAAACATAACTTACAACATGAACTCTAAAAGTACAAGTAGATCGCCAAGTTGAGCTTATATATTTGTGTATGTAAAACACGATTACAAATTTTTATACCGGTCACTGGATTGTACTTGAAGCCTTGAGAGAAGAGCAAACCATGACTTACCATATCAAAAGCAGCTGATTGGTCCAACTTTAAATAAGAGTGTGTCCTCTCTAATCCAAAGCCAAACACAATTTAACTTGGACCCTTACTATTAATTAGGTATCCGTACAATGGAAAAGATTCGAGACGAATGCGAAATGTCTTCTCTTAAACGCAACAAACTTTCGGATAGAAATATAATTTTGCCCGAACGTGTATTAATACAATGATAAAAGTGGAGTTGGATGCATCCCTGAAATATACCTAATACCTCCAATCACCCCTAGCCTTTCAAGAAAAGGTAAGATTAAGAAGCAGATTAATAATTGTTTCAGGAAACGGTCGTTTGATATGAGTAGTATTTCAACATGATAAATACAACTAGACTGAATGGCTCGTGCCTGAAAAATCAAGTGGAACAATAAAGTTTCCACAAGTAGAAAATCTTCCCTATGGTTTACTAGAATGAAATTCCCGTTGATTTTTGGAGTTGTGAGCGAACTTGCTGACTAGTCAGTTATTTACGTTGGGCCTTATTTTGACTATCTGATGAAACTTCAGCGTAATACAAAGGTGCATTAAGATAAATAAATTTGGTAAAACCACCGTACGTCTTTTTTTGTCTCACGCCAGCGACATGCTGATTTTTACATCTTCCACAGTAATTTACCAGGCTGCCACGCCAATTTTCTTAATTTCCCACAACTTCCTTTCGAAATTGCTGATCATAGTCAGGATGCTCTGAACCTATTATACAGAATTCCACCAGTCCGAGAGGCCACTCTCCCCGGCTGACATTCGGCTCCACAATGAGTACCACATTACCTTACTTCAAGTTGTGTCTTGAATAAAAAAAAAACACTTACTCTGACATTAACCCTGAGCAGAAACTCCTTTCTTCATCGTTTCCAGAATTACCTCAGTAGATGCTGTATGCAATTCCACAGATTCTTGGGGTTGCAGACTTCTTCGTGAAGGGTTTCATGGGGTAAACGATCCTCTCATTTCTCTTACAAGGAAGTGACTCAGAGTGAGTGGTAAAAGGTCATGAGAATCTGAGCTGACGTGAGCCACCGATGGCTGTGTGACGCTCTTCTTCATTAACATCTCCAAGGACTGCTTTGATGGCCCTTGCGCTTCTCATCATAGCCTCGATTCGCAACCAGCATGGGAGGCAGACGGGTTATTAAATTTCCAGGCAATGCTGTGATACTTGGTGATTTCTTGTACAATCCCGTCTGAGACAGGATTCTCCATTAACTCTCTCGATTTAAGATCTGCCCCCAAAAGGTGCTTCCATTGTCAGAGATTTCATGAGTTAGTATCCCCCTCTTTTACATCATCAGGGTAAATGCGCTTATAAACGATACAATGTCGAGTATGGCATTTCCAAGTGTACTGCTGGCTTAAAAGAGAATTAAAAAAACAAAGGTGACTTTTGGCTTTTATCTTGACACGACTTGTTTTAATCTTGTGAAGAATTGACCGCCATAGTCAACACCAACACCATCTTGATTTGGGTGTTGTCCAACTGCTTATTTTTGTTGTGAGCCGACGTCGGCATTCAGCAACAAGCCTCGATAATGTTTCGCATTACGCGTCTTCCTTCAGAAACGACTTTTTAACTCTGTTTGAACATGTTGCATGCCAGATCCATGGCCAAGTCTTTCATCCGCATCAACAACAGTTAGTATTGTCACATGGTGATCCTTTGGCAGAAGGATGGGATGCCTTACGCCGTAGGGGTGGTCATCAGCGAGGCAAAAGACTCCTGCTGCTGATATCTCTGCCCTAACAGGAGAGCTTGGTCCTTTCTTTTTAAATCTTTAGGAAGTAGTAAAGCAGGAATCGTCGTACCCATCTAGCAACACGAACTGGACGCCCGAGGCTTGATAAATGGTTTGGGTCAATGCTTGCACTGGCACGGTTCTTGGTCATATGCGTTCTAATCGTCGTTGGTCTTTCAATGTTATTAACCTTCATAGAAAATGTTTGCCAAGTTGACGCGTCACTGAAGGAACTGAGGTGTATCAAATAGGCTTGATATAGCACTTAGTACATTTCGCTCAATGGGCCTTTTTCTTGGCGGTTCCACTTGAGAGGTACATACATATCTTCCAGCTGCACACATGACTCCAAGTCTTTGGCAAAAGTCTTTGTTCATTTCAAAGGCAGATGGTCGACCTTCGTTAAGTATGTCTTCAATGACCACTGGTTCATTACAGGACCATTCTCTAAACTTGAGGCCAGCAATCATGGCCAACAGATCTGACAGCTGACGGCGCAGGTGTTGAGCACTTTGGGTTGTCTCACAAGAGTCTAAGACATCATCAACATACGTGGATTTGTCTACGGTGTTTGCTGCTTCAGGAAAACTTGAGGAGTGTGTCTTTGCATGGGTCTGAAGAACGTGCTGGGCACAAAATGGCGAAGCAGTGTTTCCCAACGACAAAAAAAATCATGTTGAAATTCACGCACGTCAGGGCCGAGAAACCTGTGATACTGAAGGTCTTTGTCTTGCAGCTTAACTTGCAAGTATATATTGCTCAAGACTTTGGAATGCAAAATCATCTTTAGACGATCGTTTAGAGACGAAGAGCGGAATTGGTCCGGACAACTAGTCTGAAGTGATTCATTGATTGATTGTGAGCGTCCATTAATATGGCTCTTTACTGTGCCTGGTCTCAAACCGAGAAATCAGCGATCAACACGGTTCAGCAGGTGTCAGACCTGCGTGATTGTGGTTTTCCAGACCCTCATCACCAATCCTGGTGCTCCGTGGAGACGTACATACAGTGTATGGTGCATAATACTTGTCCTCTTCTGAGTTCGCGCGTCTATCTACTAGTTGTTCTGTTCTTGTCTCTTTGTTTCTCTGTGGACTCCGTCGTTTTTAAATTTGAGGCGCTGTTTTTCAAATTTGAGGAGAAGCAAATTTCAACGATTGTTGGAAACAGGTAGCAAGCTCAAGGACAGAGATGTTGAGTAAACATTTAGCTCGTCTAGCTCTTCTGATGACAAGGGTCATCAAGAGCGCAGGAATCTTGCCCAAACACATGTGTTGGCATTTTAACAGTATTTCTCTTAAGGTCATGTAATTCAAGCATGTCCAAAAACCTTGAAAGCATAGTGACTATTAAATGCTGACAAATGAAAAGGGATGAGAAATCTGCCACTAGAAGGCGTCTTGTAAGGTGAAACACCTTAAACCTCACAAATTCAGGAAATTCGTCCTGAAGTTATTTAGTCTTCCATGGTCAAGTTTGTTGAAAGCTAAAGGCGGTTGATCACAGAAGACAATGTGGAAAACGTACTAGCATCAAGGTTGATGATATGATTACAGGCGTTACAGCCAAGAGAAGTTCTCCAAATTGTGACACCATCATCGCAACGAAGCCAAGTTTTTCCAATAACAGCTAAGATATCTTCAAAATTGAACACCACCCAATCGTCGCATCTCAACTTCTTGTTTCTGACAAGGCGTACTTGGAAAGCGGGTTTTTGAGATGCCCCAAACGTAAACAGTATGTAAGAAATAATTAGCAAACCATCATGTTTTAATAAAATGTCTCAGTTTCCTAAAAGGTTTTGACTTTAAGCGGAGGATGAAATTGTTATCAAATCACGAGCGTGACAGCAAAGAAATTCAGCTGCTGTTTTGACCTTCAACCAACCGATCCGATTCTAAGCCCCTTGTATTACTAAGTGGATATCATAAGAAGCGAGTTAAATAGTTCAGGCAATACTGCAAAGGAATCTGTGCGCATGCACACACTGATTTCATTTTAAAAAATTACACACAGTATTAACGTTTTTTCTTTTTAACAGGGAATCATCTCGTCGCCAAGTCAGACGACCTTTAGGACTACGATTACGACAACGAATTTTCAAACAAAGGCTTGTACCTTATATATTTACTAACACCAATCGTAGGCCTCATTTTTATTTATGTCCTTGTCAGCCACGGGAAACAGTCATTGTCGGGGGATACGCCACGCTCAATTTCGTACTCGTAGTCAGAAAAAGTGGAGCTCGCTAATTTACAGTTAATTACAGATTTCAGTTTTAACTTACTGGAAAAAAAGCTCTTTTTTGCAAGTGAAATATATAAAAAAAGTAATGTGTAATAACATTACACCTTTGTTAACATAACAAGCAAATGAAATACGCGAATAATGGATCGGCAAAAAACCTGATTTCATGCGCTGTCTAGTCAAATTAATTGCAAACTAATTTTTGTCTTTTCATTTCAAAAATACAAAGTGGTTACCAATGAAATTAGACGACTTTCTATCTAAAAAGGTCACCTGAAAATTCGACAAAAGAAAAACTGATTCAGTGAAATTTGTAAGTAAACGTTTACATTGAAAACTTTGACTTATGAGCATGCGCGTGATTTAACTCTTTACAGACTGATTGCATTACCTATAAATTTTATGTAAGCGGAGGAATTACAACTTGATTTTTTCTTCCAGAGTTCTGTTTTTTTGGTATACCACGTCCTCTCAAGTCACTATTTCAAGTTTGGGACCTTAAAGTAAGTTTTTTCCAATAATGTGCTCAAAATTCACTGCAATTTAGTTGACTAATTTTAAATTTGGTTTAATTCATGATCAGCTTAAGATATGGTAAAAAGTTCTCGCACATTGACTTTTGTTTTATTTCATCATCGACAATTGCCTGAACAGATCGAATATTATTGTTGTTAGTAAAGAAAACCATGCGTCAAATATATGCTTTTTAGATTGCAGATGGATCTGTTTTGTCAAACAACACTCCTTAACTTCCGTTTCATTGCCTCTCGGAAAAGAAATCATCATACTTGTGTTATGCGAAACAAAATCGTTTAGGCATATTTTAACATGCTCATATTTCATTTGCTACCGTGAGAAAACGTTTTTCACGTGCATCATCTCCTCTTGATGGACATCTTACTGCGATGTATTGCAAAAATTTGTTAAAATTAACGCTAACTAAGAAATTTCCGTGGGAGACCACACAATTCAATCTAAGTAAAGCCCAAATTATGAAAAACAATAGATATTCCAGGCGGCTTTCATATCACCTCAACAGGCGTGTGTAATAGAAATGACAGTTTTACAAAGTGGATATGCTTCTTAATTATGAAGTAGTATTCGTGTTTGGCAAATCTATTGGACTGTACTAACAGTGTTTCAGTCCAAAACATGTCATGGATACCTTGTTTATTAAGTCGAGGTACAGTTTGCAAAAGGAAAAGACTACAATATTTCTGTGTGAATAGGATGGAATTACTTTGTTTGTATTATTGTTGGTTGTACATGACAATGGGAAGTCAGGCTACATAGCAGCTGAACAGATAAACATCACACTGAAGGGTTAGAAAAATACTCGCTTTAATTGCCTCTCCACTCAAGGGTTGTTTCTGTAAGCGAAGCTCCTTAGCGCGCGACCGATTTTAAAAAGACAAAGCTAATTCAATAAGAATTATCTATAGAAAGAGGAGAACACGTTTCGCATGCTGCTATTGGGGAGACTTGGTATTATAATGACTTTTTGCGCCTATGTTATGCCTTCAACAGCTATTGGAGGTCTAAAAATGGCACAAGCATGAATGGATGACCAGGTGAGCCGACTTATTTTGTTCTGTAGCCACTGTTAGTATTTCACAAAATATTATTAGAAACAAGGACACCTCATATAAATGCAAAAGGTGAAGAACGTTCGCACTTGCCAGATGTTCCGTTCAGCTAAACTATTCGTAAATTACAGTGAGCTTTGCTATATTGTGCCGAACGAATACATGCCACATTTTCTACTGCGAACTGATTATTTGCGTTTAACGAAAAACAATCAGTGCAAAATTTATTCACTTAAAGTTTTCTTTCTCGTCTGTCAGATAAGAAAGGCGCTAAGATTAAAGGCTCTCTCACGTCAATCAAAAAAACACTTATGTTGTAACTCATTTATCGCACCAAAGAAAAAAATGTATATCTACACAGCATCTTTAAAATAAGAACGTAAGGAATGAACACCGAAAAATCTGATAGAGCCAACGGAATTTTTTTTTTGAACTGGTTATCGTAGAGACTCTTAGGAAAGCTTCCTATACCTTATCAAAATACGCTTCAACAAGCAATCGTTCATAAAAAAGAAACTACTAATTGCAGGCCTTAAATATAACTTAACAACATTTGCCCCATTAGACGAAGTTTTGCTCAAAATAAACACGGGTGATCACAACCTCTTCGGCTTTACCGCTCTGAGCAATTAAACATAGATCGAAGGACACAAAGTAAGCTGCTTGCAACTTTATTATTAGTATTTTTCGTGACCCCCAACTGACTAATGGTATCACATTATATCCGATAACATTGCGGACGAGATCGTTACTCGGCTAATAATCGGGGATTGGGCGTATTCGTCTTTAGTAAAATCCAACTAGTGGTCTTTTATCAATGCTGCGTTCTGGTTGGTTGAGCTACTACTAGGCTATATGTTATAGTTCACTAGCAGCGAAAAGGGCCGGCTTTTTGGCGACAAAAAAGGATTAAAATCTAGCTTTAACTAGCTAAAGTTTTTTTATTCTCGCTATTTTAGACCAACAAGCTGGAATTTACTAAAACAATTATTCCTCTGGCCCTCATGGCCGCTGAGTCAATAGCCCATGAGGCCGAAATTGACTCAGAGCCCATTCGGGCTCGAGGAATAATTATTAACTAATTAGAAGAAGTACAAGGCTCTTTGTGACATTAAAACCAATTAGAAGGCGGCTGGACCCGACGGGATACCTAGTGTCGTCCTCAAGCTTTTCGCCTTTGAACTTGCGCCAGTTGGTGCCGATCTTTACAACTCAACGCTTTGTGAGGGCTTCATTCCTCCTCTCCTCAAGAGCGCGATAGTCCACCCCTAGCCCAAGGTGACCCCTCCCAAGTGCATCGAGGACGATGTGAGGCCAATCTCTCTCACATGCCAGCTTGCAAAGTGCTGGAGGATTTCACATTAGCTAGAGTATATCCATCTATTGTTGGCAACCTCGATAGAAAGCAATTCGCGGTAGCTGGTAAATCGACCGAGCAGGCCCTTGTCTATCTTTTACACCTGGCTTTAGAAACCCTGGACAGGGGCGGTTGCTATCTAAGGTTATTTTTTGCTGATTTTAAAAAAGGCCGTTGACCTTATTGATCACCTTATATTAATGGAGAAGCTTTCTACACAGTAAAATCTCCACTGGAGCTTGCTTAGGTGGGTCACATCCTTTTTGGCAAGGGAGGGTTCAGGTCACACGCATTGGCGCCTCGGTTTCCGCTCCTTTATATCTAAATGGAGGCATTCCTCACGGTAGAAAATTGGGTCCTTTGTTGTTTGCTGTTATGGTCAATGACTTTGTTCAAAGTTGGGGCGTCCGCAACGGTTTTGGAGGCTGTACTTAGCAATTCGCCATCCTTATTGAATGTAGTAGTTGATGATATCCACGCTTTCGCTGTTAATAACAATATGCGCTTAAACCTCCTTAAAAGCAAGACCATGACTGTTGACTTTCTTCACTACAATAGTTGCGTGCTGCGCCCAATCGCGGTTCGTGGGTCCGATATTGAACTGGTCTCTATTTTTAAGCTCCTCGGTGTCGATCTTTCTGAGGACCTCACTTGGGCAGTACACTGCGACTACATAGTGAAGAAGGCCAACAGAAGTCTTTATGAACTGAGACAACTCAAGAAGTGCAAAGTTCCGTCGGCTGATATTAATTGTTCATGTCTACTGCGTACTTATTCGCTCCATACCAGAGTACGCCTCCGCTACCTCTTGCTGACTTGCCTAAGTATCTTGCTTGCTATCTTGAGAACGTACAAAAAAGGGCCCTTTCCATCATTTGGCCTGGTATTTCGTATGAAACAGCACTTGACAAAGCGGCATTATCTACTCTTTCTGACCGTCGGGCAGTCTCGTGTATTAAATTTATAGGTAAGGTTCGGCCAGGTAACCCATTATACCCACTAATACACAGCAAAGTTACCTATATCTACCAGTGTGTGTCTAAGATCAGGGAGTTCTAGCAGGCCCATGGCCACAAGAGCTTTACGTTTCTTCAATTTTGATAGGGTTAAATATCAATCTTGTCAATAAATTTAGCGTATTAGTATATATATATATATCACAGCTTGTATAAGGTATCCTACAATTCAGTCTTCTGACTGCAAAAGGGACGATAAACCAGTGATTTGATTTGATTTGATTTGAAACTTTGGAGTTACACTATCGGGTTACCTGAACCTGACCGATCTGTTGGAACTGCATTAGGCTGCGTGCCTTTTGAAAATTCAAATTCGAATTCTTGAATCAAAAACGAATTCTGTATTAAACAACAACGACAATAATAATAACGAATTTTGTATTAAACAACAACGACAATAATAATAATAATAATAATAATAATAATAATAATGATAAATAATAATAAAGCGATTTTAGTGAAATCGTTTTAATATTAATTTTAATTTTTTAAACCTTCCACATACTCTTTTCAAGCAGTTATCGTTAATATGTGTCATGGGACCTCAGTAAAAATGGCGCTATCAAAAGAAAGTACAGTCAACACTTTCTAAGACGGAGTCGGACACGCCTTCAGGAGCGGCCCTGACTGTCCGTCTTAGAGAGGTGTCCGCCTTATAGAAAGTCGAGGTATCGATCGTGACACCAGTAATTTTTGAGCTGAACCTATTCGCAATGTATACACGTCTTTTTATCTTGTACAAAACAACGAGGATTGAAACATTGTAACAGAAAAGCGCAATCAAACGTTCATTACTGCAAACAAAGTAACGATCACGACTTCGTGGTCTAAAAGCGTAACAGTATACACTCTGCGAACTGAAGCACGACTTCAAAATATCAACATTTTGCAATTTACTGACATGAAGAGCACCTACATTTCCATTTTAAGGTATTATTTACTCAGTACATAAGGCACTTCACAATTGTCCGTTGACGGTTTCAAAAGTGTCCATTGTCCGTCTTAGAGAGGTGTTTGTCTTATAAAGAGTATAGGTATAGTAAAATGACTGAAAGACGGAAGGGGCCAACACCAGGTGTCCGTCTTGAAGAGATGTCCGTTAAGGGAGAGTTGACTGTATTATCAATTGTTATTTTAATAACAATGTTGAGCTTGGTAAGTAGCCAAGGTAATTTTAAATAACATATATTTTACCGTTTTTTTGTCTTTTTTTTTTTTAACTCATTCGCCACTGCAATTTTTGAAGCTTCTCCAGCCGTTTTCTGCATGGTCACTGTATGGCTATAAAAGGCCAAAACTGCCCAACGCCGTTTGTTGGTCGAGCACTTTAAGGCCTTGTTGTCCAGAGGAACATATCGACTTCCGTAGTAAGTTCGGGCATGCGCAGAAAAGCAAAATTTCCAGATCCAACAGTTTTTTCTTTTCTCTCCTTCCCACTTCGTTCGCTTTTCTTGACCCGTTTTTATTAGAGTCTATTTCTGGGAATTTACTAGGCTTTTAATTCATTTCGTTCGGAAAAGTTTTTGGGAAAGCTTTTAGGATCGCAGGATAAGATGGCCGAAAGAAAATGCAGGTGGGTAGTGGGAACAAATTTTCATTAGAAATTTCAATTCGGGGCATCTTTTCATGGTTTTTCCCGTTTTTCTTTGGCTGAATCGTGCTCATTTCGGCATGGTTTGAAAGATCTCTTCCTCTTGCACAAGTTATTTATATGACAAAGTTGTCCTTGATCGTCAAAAATGATGACGCCACAAGCGTACAAGAGACGAGGATCCGCTCGGGCGGACATTCTCACTCGCATAACAGTTCCTTGCAGCTGCTTTTTATTATTATTATTATTATTACTTTTCTCAACCGTTGTAATTTCCCTAACTAGTGAAAGGGTAAGAATACTAGTGTTGCAGCAAACAAAAAATCCGAAAGAATGAAAGCATGTATAACTGGAGGCGCTTTATCGCAGATTTTCATAGAAATTTCCTTGCTAAAATACAAATGGATTCTGATTTTATAGTTCATGTCGCTTTTAGGGGCTAGAATCGATGGAATGAAATACATTTTCCAAGAAATTTTGCTAAGTTCTCACAGAATTTTTGTCGCCACTATAAATAATCAAATATTAAATATTTTCGTTTCTTTCACGTATCCAATCTAAAGAATATTCAACTAATTTTTTGGGGTCGGGGTCTATCTTTTTTTAACAAAGTGCTGTTTTAAGGTTAGGGTTATTAGTCGTTAACCCTAAACCTAACCCTAACCCCTAACCCTAAACCTAACCCTGACCCCTAACCCTAACCTAACCCCAACCCCTAACCCTAAACCTAACCCTAACCCCTAACCCTACCCTAACCCTACCCCTACCCCTAACCCTAACCCCAGCCCTAACCACTAACCCTAACCCCTAACCCTAACCCTAACTCTAACCCCTAACCCTTACCCTAACCGTAAAACAGCATTCTTTAAAACAAAAGATGGGCCCCGACCCCGACCCCGACCCCGCCATGACTAACACCCGAAGAAACGGCTCGTCCGCGAGACAATCGACCGAGAGATTCGTTGTCCATGCAACAACAGCAGGAAAAAGGAAGAGCGAATGTTGTTATTATATCAATTGTTCCTAACATACGAGACGGGATAACATTCAGTGTACATGATATAGCAGCTAGCAGGGCATCACTCGGAAAATGACTTCCGAGTATTTAGCTTATCCGTGGAAAATGTCCGGCGAAAAGTCAAGAAATTACAACAAACGTTTTGTTTACTAGATTACCTTAAAATTCAAAGAGAGGACTCCTGGATTCTGGATGGTGGAAGGTAACTTAATGACGTGAGCTGCAGCTGAAAGTAACGTCGAGGAGCTGGCTCTCGGAGAAAAAAAAGCTAGTAAGCTGTCTGTACGTTACGACAACCTTTCAAACCGCTTTTCATGTGAAAACCAAAAAAGGGCCTTTTCTGGAGAAAGTAAATTTGCTGAAACCAGGCGAATGAAAAATTTGTTTAGTATTCTTTTACTTCAAGACCGTAGCAATCGCTATTATTTTCAAATCTTTAATTCGCGGGAGATATTAATCGACCCGGAGTGCTTCAGTTTCCTGAATAGTTTTTTAGTCGAATGCTGAAATAACTTTTTTTCTTTCTTAGTGAAAGTTTTGAGGATCTTCAATTTTCGTTAAATTGTACTGTAATTTAAGCATCTCAATGAACATAACCGTACTCAAAAGTTTGTAGTCGTTACGGCCATAAAAGAAAACGGTGCGATTCTCTATGTAAAAAGGCGTGCGCAATTATTCTAGTAAGAGTAAGATTCACTCTGCCACAAGCTTAACGCTGACAAATTAAAGAGTGAAATCGAGAGGACCGAATTAAAACAGAGCAAGTATATGTTGTCATCAGTTTGCCAGTAAATCGCTCTAGGACGAAAGTAGTGTGATTCACAGCCAGAAATAAAAAACCAGCAACAAAACATCAAGATCATTAATAGTTTCGAAAGAAATAAAACTAAATAAAAAACTGTTTGCTATGGATCCTCACCTTTTAGTTAATCACCGAACTTCAAGGCTTTCGTCTTCTCAGCATATTTAAAAAACTAAAACTCCCACTGTTTGTCTTCTTTTGAGGGGTTTATTATATATTCCGACTGTTTAGTCAGGAGCAGTAAATTAAAGATCATATAATTTGTTTGCTTCCTACAAATAAACATAAAACTGAAATAAAATGTTAGACTTTGTCATAATATCATTGTTTATGCGTTATTTTTCTTTAAAAGCAATTTACTTGAAACGTCTTTCTGTGCGCCTAGCGGATAATTTTGAACAAATTAACCCCGCGTTTGTCGTTATTGAGCATTACCGAAACATAAATTTTGCCGGTTCTACATTAGGCAGCACTAGGAGAACTTTTTAGCGGCAGAGACAAAACGAAATACAGAAAAAAAGCTGTTTTTCGCCTCTGTATGGTGTTCGGCAATTTGCATAAATTATAAAACATGTGCTTGTCATCGCTGGTTTCAAAACTTAACAGACGCTTTGTTTTCAAATTTAATAACCTGTCTTTTTTTGTCATATCTTTGCACACCGCATGAGCCACGGGAAGAGAACTAGTATCAACACCACTGGTCTCACAAACTGAACATTTATATAGAGAGACAAAACTTTATTTTATAGCATTCAGTGTAAATTTGTACTAGATCAACCTTTTGAAACAAGCGCATATTAAAACAAATAACCTTTCAAGGAGGTACTAAGCAATAGACCTTGTCACGGTTTTCGACGCCATATTGACGAGTAGACAAACGCGTGAGAAATTACAGTGTTTGTATGAGAATCTAATGTCCAATAATTTCCGTAGAACGGCTGTTCTGAAAAAAATATGATTTGCAAACTAAAGCTTCACTCCTAACGATTCTCCTGAAAAAATGTAAGGGCGTTACATGCACTAAAAGACGTAGAACCACTTTTTAAAATTTTCTTTACATTTGTCTGTAAGAAAGTCCCGGGAAAATCTAAAGCAAGCCTCTGGACAAATTTAAGCACAGGTACGCCTCCAAAATGGTTTAGGACAATCCTTTTCTTTGTAGCTTTAGTTTACAATTAATATTTTTTTCAGAACAGCCGTTTTACGGAAATTATTCGACATTTGATTCTCATACAAACACTGTAATTTGTCACGCTTTTGCCTACTCCCCGTCAAGATGGCGTCGGAAACCGTGACAAGGTCTATTAGATACTGACAAAAAATTGATATCCATGAACCAGGCTGAAAAGTAGGAAATTGTAAAATTCGCAAAACAAAACTTCTCTTTTCTCTGATAATAAATAAATTTTTGAGTCACTTAGTCTGTAACAGCCTCAAGAATGGATTTACATTGCCATGCCATCAAAACCTCAAAATTCCAAACCAAACCCATCTCGAGTCTCGAAAATGTTGAATTTGCACCAAGCCCAAATTAAAAAAATTCACCAAATAAACTTAGGCTTAATATGAATGAAACCGTTTTTAGCCAACAACTAAAATTGATGGGAGCAATTTTAAGATGAGAAAAAATTAGACATCATTTTTCTAAAATAAAAGAATCTTTCAAGGAGAAATAATCAGGATCGATACTAAGTGATAACAGAAACCCATGGGTTTCTGGTGATAATCAGTTTGATTCAAGATCATAGACAGGACAGAACCGCTTCATTGGCTTAATCTACTCAAAGAACCTTGTCTTGCTGCCAAGAGAAAAAAAACTTTACTACAAATGCTAGGAACATGTTCAGATATTACAAAACCTTGTTTGTATAGGTTATAAAACCGTTCTGTCAGTTTTACTAGAAGTGAAAAATAGTTCTTGACCTTTATCAAATGTTTAGAATGGTTTTGTATTTTGTGGAGATTTCTTACGATAAGCTGATCTTTTTTCTTTGAATCTTGATCTCAACAAAAATTGTGATCTGAATATGATTCAAAAGAGGTAAATTCTAATTAATTAACAGACTATTTTTGTTCAGAAGGACGCTTATCTTTTTGCTAGTATTTAAAACGTTGACGCATCTTAGGGGATGCCCAGTTTCGTTTAACAGGGGAGCTGTGCATTATTTCTTTATTACTAGCTGTTTGCGCTGTTTCTTATCAGACGTTTGAAGATCTTAGCTTTTGTCAGGTGGTTGAAAAACGTAAGTAAAGTTTCAAGCGCTCCAGTGTCAGACGTCGGGCATATGGTTAACCATGGCTTAATCGACAACATTTTCTGGCTTTGTGGATAGAAATGTCTTATTTTCTGGTGGCGTTCAGTTATTAAAATAATTGCCAGACTAATGTTTGCGATGGGCCGCAATAGTACCCTAGGTGCATTTTAAAAATATATACCGACTTTTGCTTGTTAATCTCAAGTATAAGGCGATCCGTGACAAAAGCAATTATTTACAGGTTACTATCCAGCTCAGGTTAAAATATTGTATCTTTTCTTTATGAGCAAAGATGAATCGTTTTGCCCGACGAGACAGATGTGTATCGCGTCGAAAAGATAACAGGTATCTTTTTCATCTCACACTCGCTAAAATATTCACATAATTTAGATTGGTCTTTTTCGATAACGCTCGTCGTCAATTCGAAGTTCAGCTATCCAGGATTTCACCGCGATAAGTTTTTCCCAAGTGTCTGTCAATGGCAGAATATTTCAAGTTGCCATCAGTTAATGTTTAAAACTTCCTCCCCATACATCGGAAGTCGCAAACTAGTGACAACGAGGAAATTAAGTGAAAGATCATAACGTGTTTACAAATTAAGGTGGGTGATGCAGATGTTTACTGTGTTTTTACTCTGCACTGCTACACACTAAAAATTTCAGTAGTATTTAAAGAAAACGCTACCTAGCCAACAGTTTCTTTGTTCCAATTTACTTTCAATTGTTTGAAAGTTTTGCCGCTTTTTGCTACGAGGACAAAGTACTTTTAAAATACACTGAACTTGAACAAGAGTCCACTCGATCTTTTTAATTGGGAATATCTTTTGTTTATCACCAAAATGCTTCTTTTTAGACTGATCAGTTTGTTGTATTTTTGCAATATTATTCGATGGATAAACGGGTTGTCTAAGTGCGCTACCATTTGTCAGAACTGACCGGCTAGCCCATTCCCATGGTAATGAAATTTCACTTTTAATCAAAACTAACCATCCGCATCAGTCAAATCCTAAATGTTATGAACAAAGGAGATGGTTTTTCAGCAAAACCTCTTGGAAAAAGCCTAATTCATTCGGCCAAATGTCTGGTTCGGCCATGGTCCGGCCGGCCAGTTCTGACTTTTGGAAAGCGCTCTAAGAGAAGACAAAAGACTTCAGTGATCAGCAACTAACGTAATAAGTCGCGAATGCGCCTTAAAACGGTAAGAACTTTTTTTAATAACCCTTGAAACTCACACCATGATATAAGCTATGTCTTTGAGTCTAAATCTACCATTCAGTTATAAGCGCTGTGTCTCGAAACTGTCACCCCATCATAAATTGCGTCTCTAGCTCAAATTTTTTGCGTCTGGAAACTATCAACAAGCTGTCTTTAGCTTACAGGGTCACCATTAATAGGTGTTGCTTCTCGAAGTCATTATCCTACACAAGCTGCGTATATAGCTCAAATCTAACATTAATATGCATTGCGTCTCTAAACTCTCATCAAGCTGCGTGCTGAAATCTACCATTAGATAATGTATTTGTATTACGTCTTATAAACTGCCTGGTAGCACTGATAATTAAAAGCGGTTTCATTTAGCAACCTTAAATACTAGATTAAATGAAAAATGAGAGAACCCACGTTGAAGCACTCTACTGGCGTTAATGCCCCTATTTCTAACCTCATCGTCATAACTGACCGACATCTAATTACAAATAGAGGTCTTTCAATAATGGGGGACATTTTCCCTTTAAGGGCAGTCAATCAACAGAGAATTTCCCTTAGGTTCTTATATGTAAATTGTGCTAGAGAAATGATTATGAAAGTGTACTCGCAAGCGAATAATACAACTTCCTCCCCTGACCAACAAGCGAAAGTCATCTGTTGATTCTCCAAGGTGGCTTTCTCTATTATCAGTCAGGGCTCCTAGCATTACTGTTCCCAAATACAAGTACAATCAAACTTGAAAACTTCGTCTCGATGTTTTCAAGTTTTGGCTTCCTTCTTTTGCACCCATATTGTTCACAGTCAAGCCAATTCTACTGTTAGTTCAAACTCACTTGATACAAGTTACTCTTTTGGAAGATTCAACATATTCACAATTTATACTATAGTCAAAGCTCTCGTAAGCGACCACCTCCAAATTCCAAAAAAGTCGCCTTAACTAGAGCTGGTCGAATGAGCTCTCGTAAGCGGTCTCATGGTAAAACGATAGAGGGTGGCCACTTACCTTCAGAAACTCATTAACAGTTCATGATGAAGAAATGAAAGAAATTAATGTTTAATACAGTGTTTTTATGTTCGATAGAGACACAGCTATATTTTATGTCCAAATTTTTACACCAAAATAACCTCAATTTGAAATAACTAGAGCAAGAATGACTCTGAGTTATCGCTTAGGAGAGCATAAAAACAAAGGATAAGTCTAGTTGGGTAATCCCAAAAGTGGTCGCGGTCGCTTACGGAGGCGGTCGCTTACGAGAGCTTTTTATTATACTGAGACAAAAAGGTTGAACACAATTACTTATCACTGCGAGACCAAAAACAAAATCAAACTTCAGTGACATTGTGTACATTTGTACCGTCGAGCTTTCTCGTAGCTTTTAACAAAATGAATTTCTCTTGATCTGTAAAATTTCCTTAGGCTGTAAAAAAGGATGGCGGTGCGTTTGTATATACGATTAAAAACAACAATCAACAAAATTAAACAGAAAAAGAAACAAAAATAAACTGAAAATGGGCGTATTAATGAAAGAAACCCATTATAACCAAAAGTACATTATTTTATATAGTGCAACCAGGGCCAACAGGAAAGTGCCTCGAGGCCAAACTTACCATTGCAAGCACCTGGTGTTTATTCAAACTGAAAGGTGAAAGGATTTATTTTTTTTTTATTTCTCTCTCTGTCTCGTGGTACTATGCGTAAGATAAAAACGTCTTACTGAAATGTCCCTGTTTGCCACTAAAAGTAAGTGTACAGGTGCACGATAAAATCTCAAGAGGATACATTATTCCTTTTCCAGCTCGTATAATGATTCATTTTCGCGATGCGATAATAAAATTCTTTGAGGGTGGTACTCTAACTAGGCCCTCTGAAATAGATTAATGCGTTTTTGTTTTCAACTTTTTTGCCTCCGGAACTTTCAGTTATAAATATATATGTATATTGTTGTAGTTGATTGATAGATCTGCATTGAGGTAACAACTTGCCAAAAAAAAGAGCCTTTTATGAAATTTGATTGGATGCATTGGATCTTGACCGTTATTTAACAAGTGAGTGTGAACTGCATATTGGTCTCAAACAATCGAAATCGAGTTGATGTTGGCGCTTCATTAAATAGTGTTCAGGTGGTAAGGATTAAGGACGGGGAAACCTAAGGTACTCATAGCGAATGCATTACTGTATTTTGTTTTGTTGTATTGAAGGTTACTGCATAGCTCTTGATTGCGATGTAACCGCTGTTTTAACAACGTATTGTTACGTTTGAAATGGAGGGCTTAAAGCTTGTTCATATAGATTAAGCTTTTAATGGTAAAAACATCAACCGAGGAAGACAAGGAAACTTGAAGATGCCCTCATTATAAAAGCTTTTGGAAGCGTACTTGAGAATGCAGGTTTTAATTTTAGTTTGTTCAATTCACAACGGAAGGTTGTCTAGTCTATCAGTGAAAAGACTAAACAGGCTGCGCTCCAGCGGCTCTTGAATTTTGAAACTTTTGATGACAAGAAATAATTTGTGGTAAAAGCAAACCGCCAGACAAACGAGCGGAGTTTTTGATAGACTATTAGGTTTCATAAATCAACCCGATAGAATTTCTGGTAGGTCGCTTCTATCGTATCCCGTATTGTGTTTTAAAATACACTGCATTCTTCATCATCAAGGGGAATGATTCTTGTTTTTTTTCTCACAGATTGGCGAGTAGATTACGATTACATTTTTTTATATGACTTACTGGGATAAGAGTTCAAGGGGAGCTAAAGGTTGCCGCTGAAGAAAAGTCGACGATTTTAGAGAAAAGCCAAATACTAAACAGTTGATAGACGCATGAATGAAAGCCGGTGAGTGTCAAAAATTGCTTATCTATTGTTTGACTCTATACGAAACAATCAGCAAGATGTGCCGAGCAAGACAAGGATATTGTTCAGTAGTAAAAACACTGTTTCATTTTCCTTCTTGGTCCTACTTTCTGCATAGGTTACGTTAGTAACGTATTTCTCTTTCACTGAGAAAGTGAACGATGCACAAATAATCACCATATCCACAATGTTATTGTAACTCAATCTAAATTAGGGAATTTTTCCGACTACGTTCCCCGCGCCGGTGAAGTACTGATACGGCTTAACCGGTTTTACTTGTAAGTCATTCCCGGCAGCTTATAAGTAAACACTTCTAACATAAGAACATATTTTATCAGGCCTCCTCTATCCGCGTTTCCCGTTAAGTGTACGTACGATTTGGTTTTGGTGGTCAGCTTTCTACTTAGTTGCCTGCACCCATTTAGTTTATAGGCGGCCGTCCCCAGGGGGACTCCCCTGTGAAGGGGCGGGAATGCTCGATGACTGAAAATTTGGAATTAAAGCCCCTAAAGGAGACCTCTGGGCTTGGGTTAAGCTTTTTTTGATTCCTTTAAAAATACCTTTCTAAAACACAGCCAAGAAAGCGATAAACACATTTTCATCGCTGTCATCATGAATGACCCGTCTAGACCACAATAAGCGAAGATGTTATTTTGTTGCCGTTGTTATTTCTTTACCTTTCCGCACGGGAATTTATGAGGATTTATTATGAGCACAATATTAACACTCGGTGTTTAAATAGAAGGTGATGCAAAATTTGTAATTTACACCCCTAAACAAGACGAGCATCCCTTCCCGTTTAATTAGCTTGAGAGGCTCTTCTCGGAACGCCGTCAAAAATTCAGGAAATAATATTTTAATCTCTTCACTGCCAAAGTTATTTCACTAAGAATGAAAAAAATAGTCTTTCAGTCTTTCACCTACCTAATCTTCAGGCGTTTTTTAAAAACGAATCATCTTCTTTAATGAATAAAAAGTTTGTTTTTTACTTCCGCCGCACCTGCGATATATAATTAGGTGTTTTCTATGAAGTTTGATCCTGAGACACTCATGAAAACAACAACAAGAATTTTCCGGGTCTAAATTAAAGCGTTTCTACCGACGTGTGTTATTCTAATAAGCACCGGATCGCTTTTTGCATATTAAGAAGTTTAAGTTGTTTTCAAACGATTAGCCTGGAGGATTATGTTGATTAGTAATGGGATACGCTTACCCGTTTTGAATCATTGTTGCATTCGCTTCACAATTAGGTCAGATTACTTAGTCCAACCTTTTCGTTAGTGTCAATGCCATGGTGTTATATTTTGTTTGTCACACGATAGGGTGGTTGCATTTATATGGTGTTGGGTTTCCCGAGAATACTTGCAGTCCGCCTTTTGAGAATATAAATGGTAGATACTTTTTGGCCATCCTAGCTTAAGAAGATTAACAAAAAGCAAACGGCGGTGATAAGACTTTAACTTGATGTTTCGTATGTTCCAAAATACATCTTCGGAAGTAATAAACCATTGAATAACAACAGAAATTTAAATGTAGAATAAGTAACTAATTAAAGAAACAAAAGATAAAATACAGTAGAAACATAACATTATATGGTTTTTAACCGCTGGCATTTTCATTTACATGTAAGGAAGGTTGGATATCCCTAATCAGCAGTCTCTTTTATCTTGCAATGGGTGTCCGACCATTCTCTTGTCAAATTTCGAAATGATCCCATTTCATGTTATGCCCAGTTGAAGTGACATGGTCGGCAATAGCAGATGAGTGATTTTTATTTTCTGGTCGCACGAAGAGCAATGCAAGCTTATTATCATACTATATAGTTATGTTAATCATGGTGAATTCATTCGATTAAAATGCAGCAATAATACTCCTGTTCCTGTCAAATATTACGAGCTTCTATACAGCACTTATTTGCTCTTAGGAATTGTTTAGATAAAGTCAAAGTCTTGTTAAACAAATTGCTTCGAGCTGAGCGAAACCGACTGCAAACCAGGGGCGGGTCAAAAAAACTCAGAAAGGGGTGGCAATTGTATATCCATATTGATCTATTTTGGTGCAATGATTTTGAAAAGAATACAGAGTTAGGTCAAAGATACAAAAATGTTTAGATAAATTGCTCCAATACATGTAGAGTCTCCTTTTTCTGTTTATCATAGTCGTGTGTTTTAAAATATACTTTTATGTATTGCTCAGGTTTTAGGTCAATTATTAGTGTCTACACAATGCAAAATACTTCAGTAGAGGTTTGAAGAAGATATAAACATTTTATGCGGGAGCGCTAACCATATTTTTGTTTGGTTAATTTTAGCAGGCATAGCATGAAAACATGAGGAAAAAAATGCCCAATATTTTCAAGTTCCTCTGCATCCGTGCCATCCCCATAGCAACAGACGACAAAAAAAATTTCAATGCCTAAATATAGTCTGAAATAACAAAATTGGACCATTATTTTTAGAATTCAGTTGATGCAAAGGCATGTTTTAGGTTTTTAAAAAGATAGCAAATTGTTTGACAAAGCCCCTTTAAAAAAATCGACAATCGAATTGCACAAGAATCAGGCTCACCAATTGCGGCAGATTTGTTTGTTTTAGCTTGGCCTTTTTTTACTGAAAACGAGGGGAAAATCGTTAATGTTACGTTTTCTGGTTACTGCTTTTAAATATTTTACATAAAAGGCTGACAAAAATTGCGTTTAACAAACCAGGCTCTCTTGGCTTTTGAAGTAACTGTTATAATTATCATTGCTGTTTACATTTCATACTACCAGCGAAAAGTTTTGTCGAAGACCATTCACTTTCAATAGTTGACTGAGTACACATCCCAAGTCGTTGCTTTTTTTTTTTTCGATTTTCCGTCTAAATTGAGTTAAAAAGCTTCATTTTCGAACCTTTTAACTCGGACTTCACGAAAATATCTAAATATAGTAGATGACAATCTTCAACTGAAAAAGGAAGTTTAAAAAATGACCTTCCCACATAACTAACACCCTACTGTGAGTAATGGACTTGAATGCCCTCTTGTATTCTAGCCCGTGATTGCTTCTCTTTTTCTTTCTTTTCCTTTCTTTGAATCATTTCAGTTTAATCCCACAATTATTAACTGCCACGCATTCAAATGTAATTTTGATTTTACCCACTGCTGCTAACCTGCTGACCATAGAAATTGATAAGGCTTGGTTTTGATGTGTTCACTTTGAATGTGTCTACCAACTGTAGATAAAACAGGTTTTTAATTATTAATACATGGTCAGCGGTTTATCATTTTTGTGAACTAGCACAAAAGATGATTCGCCCTAAATTTGCAATAAAAATATGGAAAGAACGGAAAATCAATTTGCACCATTCAATCAATACATAAACAAAATAGAATTTCTCCGGTACAATCTTTTATTCTTTTATATTATTAGCAAGAGGGGGAAAGAGGGAGTCTAAATAATTAACCTAGTTTACAGAAAAAGTCGGTTGACCAGGGTTAATATGAAATTTTCATATCATATTCATTACCTAAGGCAAAATGAGTCACACAGCATGCATCCATAATGTATTGGTGATTTTTAGAATTTCTTATGAGTAAATTGGAATGTTTTTGCAAAGTTACTGTATTTTCGACCACTGAAGACAATTTCACTACATATTTATCTTTTTTTCTCGCTGAGCAGCAGCAAAATGTTTTAGAAATCTTACGGCAGATGGTGGGTGAGAATTATATTTTCAAAAAAAGGAACCAGCGGGAGTTCAAAAATTTATGTGCCACTAAATCTGAGTTATAGATTAAAACAGCACTGTTTTGAATTTCTGGCAATATCTCTTCGCATGCAAACGAAGTTTGAATTTTCGATCGAGTTAGTTGATTTTTTTTATATGTAAGGGCCAGACTGAGGTGCTCATAAAAATCCAGGACAATTGCCTCGCAGACAAGCAGGCGTCGTTTCTGTGGGAAGAGGTAACAAAGTGAGTCAGTTTTTATAATTTGCAATTGTTATACTAAAAGATCTTGCTTTGGGATCGCGGGGCTTCCCTGGTTCAAATAAAGTACAATAATATCGTAAATTGCTCCAAGAAGGCAATAAATTGCTTGAAAATAAGCACAAACGTTACAATTTATATCCAGGATAATGTTACTATGGAAGCTAGTGCTTGAGATGTTCAAGTGGTCAGGATCAACGTAGTTTAAGCAACCTTTCCTTGGTCAAAATTCCGTCAAAACGGCGGGCTATTAAAAATGTACGAAGGGCGTTGTTCAACTGGTATTTAGTTCCTCATTCATTCTGAGGGGCATTAAGTCTAAAATCTTTGATGCACTTAGCTACAGGATCCGTTTAAGGCCAAGACTACTGGGCGACATTCTTGCAGGTGTTGTAACAATACTGTTAGTTGCAAAATGATTTTTTTAAAGGGTTCTTACCACCTCGTATATAAACTGAAATATGATTATACGATCGTGGGGGGTAACAAGCAAAATTATCAGCGCGGACTTGAGTTGCACGAAAACTTTTACCCAGAATATCCCGGTCTTTAAACTCCTTGTCATGAGACACAATAGCGGGCTGTTAATATTCGCTTGAGATTTAATAGTTTATGTGTAGGCACTGAATTGTTATGAAAGCGGTATCACCTTCAATGACTCTCGTATCTTTACGTAGACATTGAAAAAGAAAAGAAAAGAAATGAAAAGAAACATGTACGCTTCACAAATTTAATTTCTGTCATTATCTGCAACCGGCATATGGCGGCCGGATTGAGTTCTGAATATCGTTAGTGCGCATGTTCCGATACTGGAATCTCTTTCCATTAGCCAATCTAAATTTCAAATTAGATTGTATTCAGAAGAGCTGAAATGTTTGCGGTATATTATGTCAATTCTGTCAGCCACGTTCCTTCTACTCTACGGACATGAGTCAAGCCACGTTTCAATGCTTGAAAGTTGTCTGTCCCGAAACGATTTATATAATATAAGTGGTCAAATAAATGTTACATCGTTTCAAAAAAGAAATTAGAAAATCATGATGCCAGAAATAGTTAATTTGCAGTTAACAGTAACAGTCCGTGCCATGCATTTTTATCAGTTTACTTTCACCTTTTAATTTATTTCTAAAGAAAGTCTTGTGTTTGGAAACCTGTCAATTTTAATCTATTAATTTAAAGTATTTACAGTGAAATACTTCATAACATGTCATGGTAACATCATATCATCTTTACTAATGAGTATTAATTGTGCGTTTTTAGCCTCTACCCAGCGTTATTCACCGGTCAACAAGGCTTTAGCACAGTATTCCTTTGAGTTTTACTTTACTCTGTTGTCCGAAGATTACACAAACAAAATATGTAATACACACAAAAACGCGACCTCGGTGACCGCTATCGGAATGCTCGACCCCCAAACCTCGGCTTCATCGGTCTTCATGCCGATTTTTAACTGAAGTATCACTAACGAGGTAACGAGGTAGGCGATTTGTATTTATATTCAGCATTGCGTAACACAGAAACGAGATAGGAAGACGGTATAAAATAAACGAGATAACTGAAAATTGAAACACATGTCTGCAAGTAGTAAGAGTTAGTTTGTTGTAATACCATAATATCCTTGATGGTTACTGATATTAGAGCTCGTTAGTTGATGTATCTTTCTATTGCGTCAGCTTCTTAGCATACAAAGAAACAACACTGGCATGGTTTCTTAGATCGCGGACGAGACTTGCCGGCCGTTTAATTCGATTCGGCCATGTGCCTTCACGTATGGGCTCCTGATTCACCATCAATGTTTCTGCTTTTCACGGCGGCCTTAGCAATGAATAAATTAACTCCTCTTTTTCATGCCAAGTGACTAGCTAAATGTCATGAAGAAAACATGGCAGGTGTGCGTAAGGGAAAAAATGTTTAAAATTCATAAAATTGAGCGAAATTAAGCTGGGCATTGACGCTGGCTTAGTTTGTAATTAGATAGGTAGTGGTTTGACTAGTAATATTGATCATGATTGTTTTACGGTTTTTAGTTCTGCTACCTTCTGGACTTGATGGCAAGTGATTTTATATTAACCATAAAATAGAAAGGGAATGAACGTTTCTCAGATCATCTCTCAATGCAAGTACAATTCAGTTTGCGAAGAAAAAAACTGGCAGTAAAAGGGGGTACTAAGGCGAGATAAAATTCTAATGTGGTTACAATTTTTTAATTCACTTTATAAAAAACTGCTGAGAAATAGAGTTCATGTGAAATACGTTAGTGCAATGTTTCCTCTTTGCTGTTCCTTGTTTTCTCAGATGCTGCGCAAATTGACCAAATTCGTTCGATTCAGTACACAAAAACAATCCCGTGAGTAATATGATACCATACGCCCTCAATTTCCATGAAAGTCTACAAAGCTCTCTCCTTATGGCACTGTGTTCAGATACACATGCACTGAGACATTCATTATTATGCCAACACTTTTTTTGAAATCAACACCTTGTGAATCAACAACAACAAAGACTTCAACTTTCAGAGGCCATAAACAGAACTTGTAACAAAGGTAAAACTTAAGGTAATTTACAGGAATTATACAAGTTCTGGGAAGCTTAAAAACAGAAGTAAATGCATGGTTAGACTATGGTTCCTTTGTACTAAGTTGTTATTGTTGATCACTACAATCCTATCACGAAATATACGGATATTTCCATGAAATACTATTCCATTTTCGGACTGTTAAATCATTATTAATAATTATTTTTAAATGAAAAAGGGACCTGTTTTAGATAAAACGAAGAAAACGAGGAAGTATCACACATGATGTTCCCGAAATAGACAAATTCGTAGAGTTATTTTAAAATCGATATCTGAGTCTTTAGAACTTTTTTTTTCTGTCTTTTGAGTAAAAAAAAAATAGAATAGTACGTTGAAAACAAAGAAGCTCAACAGCCTCAACCAGCAATGACTTAAAGCCTCTCCACACCCTGAGCGATGTCATAAGGATAAGCTCGCTATCCGATGAGTAAATATACCCTTTACTACAGTGTGTTGATATGAGAAGGGGCGGGCTGGCACGGTTTTCACAGCTCATATTCTTCGCTGACTATTGATCTCGGAAACCTGCTGACAGGCGGGGTTCAACAAGCCTACCCTGTTACAACACGCAATATATTTAAATATTGGGTTCTAAAATTAGGTCAGAAAATCTTAAAAAGCATGGCAAATCTCCTAAATATCATCAATACTAATTAGCTGAGGCTTCTTTCTTCTTTCTTTTTCAGGTCCCATAATGGATATTAACATTTCAAACAATGTTAGTACAGTTCCTCCGCCCTTATTTCGCACAGAAACTTCAAACATCGCAAATGCCGTTGCCGTGGGCGTCTTAATAGTCTTCACTATAGTTAGCAACTCAATCGTGTGTGCAAGCTTTTACACTTTCAGAGATCTCAGGACAATCTGCAACTACTTCATTATCAGCCTGGCGATATCGGATATATTAGTGGCAGTTCTAGGTATGCCCTTCTGGTTATTGCTGCAACTTACAGACTTATCAGAGCAAAAAGTAATTACAGGAAACTTGAATCTCTTCTGGCAGTGCATGGATATTCTGTTCGGTACAGCATCCATCATGAATCTGGCAGCAGTCAGTGCCGACCGGAACGTGGCCATAACTGCACCTTACGCCTATCCGCATATAATGACGTCATCCAGAGCGCTTCTTGTCCTGTCTTGCGCATGGATTTATGCTGTGGTGGTGTCCAGTTTACGGATCTTAAAAGATCAATGGCCGGAGCCAAATGGTTATAATTACTTTGTGTTTGTTGCAAGCTTTGCTCTTCCACTATTATTTATGGTTGCTATGTATTCTAAAATATATATCGTAGCTAGACGCCAGGCGCGTCGTATTGGTCGAAACAGGCGATATACTACAGACGTAAAAGCTGCTAAAACAATAGCGGTTGTAATCGGTGTCTTTATAGTTTGCTGGGCTCCTTTCTTCGTTTCCGTGATTGGCTTTGTCCACGATGAAAAATTTTATCCTATGATAATTCATAAATCCGTTAAATGGCTGGAATATCTGAACAGTTGCTTGAATCCCATTATATACACCTGTTTAAACAAAACGTACAGAAGGGCCTTCAGAAGACTCTTTACACGCTGGCGTGGCCAGTTGGAGCGAACTCGCGAGGAGTCCGTCACAGCCATAGGCACATTATCCAGAAGGCTCACTCTACCCAGGGGCTCTATTTTTGTATCTCAAGGAGGTGCTTCTTCTAACTCGTCCGCTAAGGAAAGTAGTAATGGTGAATGTAGAAGATCGCTGAGTAAGAAAGGAAGCAAAAAGGGAACTGAGACGGAAGAATTTCCGCCAACCTTCTTATGACACATGGAGAATTAATTACTCACGAGAGTTCACCCGTCAAGCCACTGTTTTGTATGTTTAAAAGTACCATGCAACTCGTTTAATACCATGACGGCTGGAACAGGAAAATTTTCATGTATTAATGGGTTAGCCTTACATTATAATACTAACCCTTTCTAAAGTATGTGGTTGCAAATAGAACTTAATTCTGACTGTTAAAGTGTCTGATTTCACACAAGTGGCTTAAATGCTCATTTATGCACTTTGAAAACTTTCGTAAAGTAATTTTCTCACCCGGAAGTTATTTGATTGGTCGTATTAACGGGGTAATGTACCTCGTTGCAGAAAAACAGTCACCTGGTACAGAAACACCTTACTGGATGGCAAACAACGCAGTGGGAACTTAAATAAAAAGAAATTAGCTTTTAGAACCATGTAATCTCTTTGTTTTTCTTTCCGTTTGCCATCCGGCAAGGTGTTTTTGTCCCATGTGACCGTATTCTGCCAAAAAATAGCCCGGCCATTCTGGGAAGAACACCGGGGTGGGCGTAAGGTGAAGGGCGACTGGACTAACAAGGCGCGCGGCATCTGTTGTACCGGGCAGAATCTGTATCCCCTCCGATTGTTATCACAACCACTGGACGTTCAATTGCCTTTTTTCATTCCGCTTCTTGGAGTTCATAGGGAGGTTGCCCCATGTAAAGTAATCCAAGACAGTAGAGAGCTTTAGATTCTAAGACGAGTACGACCACAAGTACGAGATTTTCTCAATACCAAGTAGTGCTCGCGCGTGAACCAGCGTTATTTTGGCGTGAAAATCTGGTAGCCGTCATCATTCTACTTCGAGTTTTAGCGAGAATGTCGAAGTGGCGGAAACAAGTTATCAAATATTAGTAGTTTTATCATTTTGCGATCGGAAGAGGGTATAAACTACTTCACTAAAGGTAACAGTGCTAACTTTTCTAGTGGAAAATGGTAAAATGAAGCTTTCCGGGGAGTCTATAGTTTTGAGAATACGCGAAAAAACTTTTAGTGAAATCTCGTACTCGTAGTCGTTCTCGTCCAAGGATCTAAAGGTCTCTAGTCTTTTATTCTGGATTCAATGCTGTGGATTCCGGATTCGAGGTACTGGATTCCGGATTCCTTGTCAAAGGAACTTGGAGTCCAGATTCCAATCGTTAAAGAGATTCTCGTATGACCTCAAAATGAAAACGCGCGAGCAAAACAAAACAACAAGCGAACGAAAATAAAGCGATTTGATTGGTTCATCGAACGGACACAAACGCACCTGCCTTTTGGTTGGTTAAGCGAACGCACGGCTGAAACAACTTCATGCCCGAAGAACTTTCTAAAAAAAGCTTTGAAGTCATACTGTAACACGATTGGTCAATCGAAAAATGCCTTCTCTATATTAAGGTTTTCTTTGGCGGGAAAAACAAGAGTCCATGTTTTGTTCTTTTCATCCATTGGCTGATAAAAACTTTCCGAAACAATTTTTCAAGGACATACGAAACTCGTTCTAACAGCGTTTCGGAACTCTTGAGCTAGATTCTGGCTTCCAAAGCCCAGGATATGCTGATTCCAAAACAAACTTGAGAAAGACTGTGACTGTCTTGCTGGAAAACAAGGAAAATCTTAAAAGATAAAAGGTTCCGGAGGGCTCAAAACTTTCTAACAGGTTTGAGAAATCTTTATTTCAAACAGCAAAAGCCAGGAATGTCAGCTCGTCGTCACTGAGAAGAATAACTAGTCTAACCAGAAATTGAAAGAAATAGTGGTTGGTGAGTGAGTTCAATAAAAGTGAAAAGATGGTCTCAAAATCCTTAAAGAAGGTAATACCCTGAAGCCATTTTTTATGTTCTTTTCAGTGATCGTTAAGACTTCTTTAATTTAAACTTCGTTTACTGGAGGTCGTTCCCCTAAATATTTTGTTTTATTCTGCCATTAAACCAAAAAATGGTCACATCCCATAAACTAGACGTTGGCTTTTTTAGCGCTTCAAATTTGGTTATATGTCAATATCCTCGGCGTCAGAGCTTGAATCATCACTGCTGAGTTCTGCTTCATCAGACTCCACTTTAACTTGACAGGGAGGAATAAAAGAAAGAGAAGAAGGCGAGAAAGTGTGTGTGGGGGAAGGGGGGTGGGGGCGATTATTCGAGGAAGGCGATTAATCGAGCAACGGCTATTATTCGAGGAAATACGGTATTTCTATTTATTTGTACGTACATAGCAAGAACGAAAATATTATCAATCCCTGCTAGCAGAGGTCTCTAATTTTTCTCTCATTTTTGCCTCGTTGTGAGAGACCTTTGCTAGCAGGGAAGGTACTGGGTACTTTTTGAAAATCGCAAAAATTAATCCTCAGTTAGAAAAACCAATGTGTCCTAATCGCAAAAATTAGGACACATACTAATCGCACGGTATACCCACCTAGCTTGTTTTGTATCGACCATCAATAACATTGGAAGTATCAATCATCTATTTATGGTCTCAGATCAAACAGTTTAATGAGATTCGAGGGTTGGGGTGGTGTCCGGGATGGGAAGGGGTTTAGCAGGGTTCCTTTCATACGCTGTCAGCTGTCTGTTATGGTAAGCGCGCGTGTGCGGAGCCCCATAGCTAAGTAAATCTACCCATCCTAAAAAAATTTGGTAATCACGTGCACCACAGGCACGCCAATTTAAATAACTCAATGAACAGGTACGGCAACCCAAATGCAACAGAAAAAAATTGCATGGCCGCCCGGACTTTTAGAGAGAAAAAAACCAACAAAGTCGTGTCTTTCTCGACTTTTTTTTTATGTTTACACTCACGTGGATAACAGAGAAAGAGCTAGGGAGAAAATTTCGTTGGAAGAAAAACATGTAAATTTCATAGCGGCGATGAGGAAATGAGAAATGCTAGTGGCTAAGTGAAAATGAGCAGCAGTGAAAAAATAAAAGCGAACATGAACACAGGAAACAAAATCTTTGGTAAAACTAGGAAGTTTGAAGTTTTAGTGGTGCAAAACGGCATTATAGTCGTGCAAAACAACGGCAAAGAAAGACAAAAAAAGCGTGCTGCATGTGCAAATTTGCTTTTTTTTGCTAATTACAAAAAAAAACTGTGCTGCACGTGCAAATTTGTTTTTTTGCTAATTAGATCTATCAGGAGCCGATTGACCTGTTGATCTTGATGTCATTTTCAATGCGGTCCCCGTCTAGCATTACAAGATTTATTTATTTATTTTTTTGTTTATAAGTATTATTAACTGAGAGCTTCGCTTTTAGCCCTGGCTAAATCCATATATTACAATACATAATTTCTATCTAGTCTAGGTTTTATGGCAGCCCAGTATAGATCGTTTTCACTGTCACGCACCAAAAAAAATAAATTGGAAACCGTCAAGTGGAAGAAGCCAAGAAAATGAATGTTATAAAAGACTAATATATAAACAATTTGTCCCAGTCTCAGGTCTTTGTGGCCCACAGTTTCTGAGTTATTTGCCGAAACGTTTCACGCATCTTTGTAGAGCTTTGTAGGGAGACGCCATATTGGTGTACCGTTTTGGTGCACCAATATGGCCGCCGGAAATCAACAAAAACATCTGGAGTTCACTTTTTCTATAAAAGTTCTTTCTTCTCACTCGAGAACTAGCATACGTGCGCATAAACATATCTTCTAATACTTGAAACGGTTATACTGCTGAAAATCAAGAGGAGAGACTTTTTTTCAACGAGACAACATTCCTATTTTGGTGTCACGCACTGTGAAAACTTGGAAGTTCGAATTGCTGAATTTTCGAAATGAAACGTGCTACGGGAATGGAAACTTGTACAAAGATTTACTTTTTGTTTATCTTCAACCCAGTGTAAAAAAGAATTCGTAAAACTTCGCTATTTTGACTTTACAATTTGATGACGCCACTGTGAAAACCATCTATACACCTTCTGGTGTCTACCTTTTGATGGCGTGACAGCGAAACAACCATATTTAGTGAACTTAAGACCACAGAGGAAAGTAATAGAAGACGGACGGGAAACCTTCTGTGACAAGCGTGACAATAATTATGTAACTTCACCTTCCTTTAAACAGATCTTTTCTTTTTTAAAAAAACACGCAGGTTATAGCCCTGTCACGTTTGTCTCACACTATATATAGTTGCGACCTCTTCTTTCTTTCCTTCCTGTTGGATAAAGTCGCTACTGTCGTGATGCGAGGGTTGAAAACATGGACCAAACTGAATGATGCAACAGGCATTATCCACAGCAAAACAGTTTTTTTTCTTTGCTGCGCATGAGCAAACCATTGTCCGTATACAGTTATTTGAAGTGACTAAGATCAATCATATCTCCTAAGAAAAATAATTTCAATGGTTATACAAAAAACGTGATCTGTAAGGGAGCACCATGGTCAAGTATTACAAGTAAGTCAGCATCCTGCCACATACATATAAGGGCCTATAAGGTACAGTTACAAACACCATGGTAAAAGGTATTTCCCACGTTAACGAAGCCGCGGTAAATTTAAGTTTTAAGTACAGAAAATAATTTTCAGCCACGATAAGCAAAAAAATATCATGGAGGATCATCCCTTTCCTTTAACTTTGCATTCCATTCCCAAGTTTCTTGAAGGAAAGATAAACCTTTTAAATTTGTAAAAAGTAAAATAAATAAATGAAACAACATCTGCTAGGTATTTTGAAGTCTTGCATCGCCAAAGGCCCTGGCTTCTGAACCTGTAACTGGCCAGTAGCCATATAAATTAATTTTGCTTGGTACACAACTCTCCAATCTAAGAACGATACATGCCGTTGAAAAATACTCATCAGTTGTGCAAACCTAATTCGCGGACGAATTCATTCAACGTTATATTTATTAGCAGAAAACTTGTTCCACGTACAAAGAACGAAAAAACTAAAACAACACAACACCGTTGAATTATGTTATCTTTGATGTATTCGTAAATAACATAAGGTTTATACACCTGTCGAATTGCTCTGTTTTAAGATTCTTTATCTGTACGTTTATCTCTGATAAGCCATTTTCATAGAGTCTAAAAAAACAAAACAGAAATGTAATCTTCAATAAAAATTGCGAGTTTATTCTGCTTACGAGAATAACAGAGTTCGTTTGCAGAAGGATGTTAACAAAAGCTAATTATTAGCGAACCAATGTTAAACATAAAACGATTAAAACACGTTCTTTTTGGTGATCTGTCCGTTAAATGAAGTCAATTGAAACCAATTTATCGTCATGCCATATGAGTCTTTTAACCGTTTCAAAAGCTATAAATCATAAACGACAGCAATAACAAAAGAAACGTTTTTGTTATTAAACATTGGCTCTGCAACGAGGCAATGGGATTCTTTGTTTTGACAACAAAACAAAGTCACACGACTTAATTAATACTTACATTTAAGTACAGATGCATGATCTGCAACTGTGTTCGCGAGCGTTTTAATTAAGCTCATCTTCATACATAATACAAATGATTTTTCCAACATAGCTAGTTTGATAACTGCATTACGAACAGAAATTACAAGCCTCACTCAGGAGATAACTTACCTATACAGAACAGGTAACCTTTCAGACCCAAGATCACTCGAATCGAATGTACCATGGCCAAGAAACGGAGGAACTTGTTTAAGGTGAGATTTAATATCGGTTTTGCTTTTCTATCTAAAAAGGTAACTTTCTTTTGAAAAACATTTGGAATAATCAGCGTATATAATACGATTGACCAGAAAATTATTCTTCCTTTTTCCATGTCTTCTCGAAGAATTCACTTTAAGAAAAGTTCATTCTAAAGAGGATTTCAAATTTGTTCTTTGGTCAACAAGATTCATGTGCGTCAGAGTTTTTCAACATTTTCTAAGTTCCTATCTGCTTCTAATATCTCGTAAAGCCTTCACCCTGATTTATGACACTGTATTGAATATCAGGGGTATACTGGCAAAGACGTGCCACATATATTTTGTAAGACATTAGGGACAACCCAACTACAGATGTCACAGTTCTCACGATTCTTGTGAATCTCATTGATTTGGTTGTATGACGTACAAAATCTTTTTCAGGCCGCTTTTTTATTGCAAAATCTTCTCTATAAAATTACCAAATCACCTTCTTGGTGAAAACACGCTTGAAATATTTTTTTTTTTTCTTACTAAAAGCAGTTTTTAATTAAATGTGACAAGCTGTTGAAGCCAAGCCAATTGTTTAAGAAATAAACAAGCTTCGTAGCGGTGACATTTTGTTTCTGTCCTATCACTTGTATTAAATAAAACGTTTGTTTTTAACGCGTAGGTCACTTAGAAAAGTGATTTAATAAAATAGCGAGGGGTATGTGCGTATACATCATAAACACCATGGCATATGGAACTGTTTTAACGAAGCGGACATTGGCTGTTTTATGTTCAGCCTATTATGTTCTCTGAACAAGAAGGACAAAAACGCACTAGTGTATTTTTCAACTAAAAAGAGCAAAAAATTTTAGTCTCCTGGGATCATTAAACCGGAACAAAATGGCATAAGGATACAAATCTTAAAGAAAGAAAGACTAACAAATTAAAAAGGCGAGTTTCTAGAAATTGAGTTGTCGTCACAAAGTCTGTCATGTTAATTGTTACTGGTTGGGTAGTGTACTGTTGTTATAGTTGCAGGGCTTTGTTACGGCTGTGTTTTAACCAGAGTGTAAATATTACTATAAATGATTCAAAAGATCAATGTTGTCTTATCATTTTTCTGCTATACTTTTTTTAATTGAAAATGGATATTCAAGAAATTTCCAAGTGCCGTGGATTACCAACACAGTATTTTTGTTTCGATAGGTCGCCGCCACCTGTAGATTACTGAAATAACACAAACATCGTAGCAAGACGACTGCAGGAAAAATTTGAGTAAGGAAAAGCGTCAATTATCTTTTATGTTCTCGTTTAGAACGCCATAGACAGAAAAAATCAAATGTGTCTGGCCTCATGTTACTGAAGGATAGTGTTCTTATGTATCAGACGGCAAGGTATGGAAAGTTACGATTTATAACCCTATAAACTGAACCATTCAGGACACTTTTTCTTAAGAGGTACACAGTTCAAAGTAATTATTGAAAACGCAGGTTGCAAGTGTGGTGACGTTTCCCCTGTAATTGAGTCTTCTTTTCTGTTATTTTTGAACAGAAACCGAAATAAGTCAGAGGAAGTGTCAAACTGCACGATGGGATTGTTTCAATGGCCGATGAAAGAAGTGATAACGTCACCAAAATAGTCCCATAGTGCAGTTCGACACAATACCGACCTACTCTCTCACGCACAACTTCGTAATGGCTAATTGTGCTCTCTCAAAATTCACTCTAGTCTTAAAAAAAATGTCGTTGTCACTTCATCAATTTGGATCTCTTAAAAGGCAGTTTCAATTTGTTAAATCCCACAGGGAAGTTCTCGAGTAACCGACAAGAAAGGAGAGAAATGTCTTTCATGTGGAAAGAGCTGTCAGACTACTGTGATTTAACTGACAAGAAATATGAAGCACATAAATGTACGAGTAATTCAACCGGTCCTGATTACGAAGTGAAAATCGGAAAGCGTTCTCCACTCCATAACGACAGGCGTGAGCGGAGTACTGGCAATAACCCAGGTTTTTATTCTTCTCTTTATCAATCGCAAACGACTCATTACAACGGAGAAAAAAGCCACAATCGAGGCAAATATCATGGACAAGCCAGAGTTTCTAGTCAAAATTGCTCTTCCGATAGCCCCTTGCCTATTAATGAAGAGAGTTCTTCAATGAAGATAAAGATTATGTCTGCCTTCTCGCTCAACCCAAACACTTCAATCAGTTCAAAAGGCGCAATGGCGAAATATGGGGAAACCGACCAGGTTCCTTTCGAGTCTGTGGACGGCAAAAACAGACTGGCAAATGCTCAGATCCCAACAATTCATTATTACGAGGGTGTCGATGATTCAATGTTCTCAACTAAGACATCCAGGAACACAATCCAGGTTTTCAAGAATTTGGCGATCAGTCAAAAAATTTCCACCGAGAACCAAAAACTGCCAAATTATTCTTCCACATGGAACGAGGAGAATAACCCCGCTCAACCATCGAACCGTGTTGCTGGCGTGGAGGCCAAGAAAAAGGCGTTTCAGCAAGAAAGGAATGGCCTGCATGAGCAATTTTTTAACAACTTTTTCGAGATATTTGATTATGTCCTTGATCGAAGCAACAAAAAATCCAACGAAAGGTACTCACAAACAGCAAACGTAAGGCAAAAACAAGATCCTGTGTTATTGGATAGGTGCCTGGAAGCCGCTTCTGACTCGATGTTTGCCGAAGAAGTAAACAGAACAAAACAAGTCCAAGCATTTGACGATTCCGTTGTTACGGACACATTGGCGGCAAGAGGAATACTATCTTCACCGAGGACAATTGCAGGTGATCGTTTACCACAAAAAAATCGTTTACCTTGTCAGCCTCAACAGCTACACTTAAGAGCCTTGCAGACGTGGAAAGTGAAGAACGAAGTACTGCAGAAAAGTACATCTCCATTTCAAGGACTTTCTGAGGAAACACATAGTAGCGCCGCAGCCGTTTCGTCAAAAGTTGCGCAAAAAAAACCACTCTGGAAGTCCGCAAATCCGAAAAGAAAAGTTCTAACCAAGAATATTTTAATCACGCCAGAACCTGAGCTATTCGCGAACTTGCAAGAGTTGAATTTAAAGAATGACGAAGAACCTGTCGTTAGGGTACCAAACTACTTTCTGGATTTTACTGTTGAGTACACTAAGAACGAACCCTTTACGTTGATGAATAGTGCAATACCTCATGTCAAAAACGCATCATCGCCTTACAGTGACTGTCTGGTTCAAACGATGCAGCACACAAAGGTTAAAGAACTACACTCAAAGGAAACGTCAAAGATCCGGCATGAAACTAAACCTTTCAGAAGGCAAGCTGATTCTTGTCTTATAAGACTATCACAACAAAACTCTGGAATTAACATCTCTCAGGATGAGGAACTAGACGGCATTTCAGCCTTACAAGCATTAGCTCCTGCAACATCAGTGATTGATGCAATTTTGCAGAACGATAATCCCATACCACCGAGGCCAAAGGAAACTAAACCAAAAGACAAACTTGAAACGACGGATATAAGACAAATCTACAAAAGAATCGGTGGAGCATACCCTTCCGTCAAGCCTACACCAGATTTTAGCAGGTTATTGCCACCATCATCAAGAGATATAGCCTGTGACGATTCGTACACCATAAAGGGCTTGGCTTTAGACAATAACGATCATCAACTTCCAGTGACGAAAACAACTCTGTACCTTAGGGAAGGGATTGACAGAGAGAAGAAATTTTTCTCGACTTCCTCTT
The DNA here is from genome assembly GCF_958299795.1 of Porites lutea. Taxonomy (NCBI): domain Eukaryota; kingdom Metazoa; phylum Cnidaria; class Anthozoa; order Scleractinia; family Poritidae; genus Porites; species Porites lutea. Next base: position 35,725,962 of record NC_133204.1, read on the forward strand.
CACAGCATGGTTCACAAACCGCCCAAAACGTTCTTTCAGCAAGAGAATGTTCAAGGGTTATTAATGGGTTAGTAGTTGACAAATTGAAATGTCGTTCAAGCGGAAATTATTTGGCAAATGAAAGCTCGGGCAAAAAAATCATTGCAACTTGCACAGAGACATCTGACGGTCAAAGTGTAACAACAAGACTCCATGAAGGGAGGAAACACCATTGCGATGTTTGTGGTAGGGTATTTAGTCGGCGCAACACCTTAACCACTCACAAACGTATCCATACTGGTGACAAGCCCTTTCCGTGTGATTTATGCGGCAGAGCATTTCGTCAGCTCGGAAACCTAAGTCGCCACAAGCTGACTCACGCTGCCGTCAAGCCTCACGTTTGTCCCAAGTGTAACAAGTCGTTCAGCCGCACTTCCAACCTGAATTCTCATCTGCGAACACACACTAACTACAAACCGTTCGTCTGCGACTTTTGTGGCAAGGGGTTCCATCAAAACATGGACATGAAAATACATCGATACACGCACACGGGCGAGAAGCCTCATAAGTGCATCACGTGTGGCCGGGGATTCAAACAGCTGACTCATCTCAAGTACCACCTGAGAACGCATTCTGCTGAACGGTTATACAAGTGCCAACACTGCGGAAAAGGTTTTAATCAAAAGGGAAACCTCCAAGCTCATATTTATGGCCACACTGGTAAGAGACCCTACAGATGTGAGATTTGTGGAAAAGGCTTTACTCTCACTTCGACTCTCAACACTCACAAACGTATCCACGCACCCAATAAACCATTTAAATGTGAATTTTGTGAAAAGGCGTTCTACCAGAAGAACGCTTTGAAAACCCACTACATCTCTTCGCATCCTTATACAGACGGTGTGTGCCTTCTTTAGGCCGGCATAGTGGCAGTAAAAACGAAAAGAAGCTTTGAACTTGAGGGGCAGTAAGGCACACATGTCCCATAACTTGACCATGATCATTCCAATTCATTCGATTTGTCGAATGTAGGCAAATGTTCGTCGTCGTCGCCTGTTAAGAGGGTGCTTGTTGACAGTGACTGACGTTTCGACAACCTGTGCGGCAGTCCTCTTCAGAGTGAAAGTGAGTTGTTTCACGTCAGTTGGTGGTATTTAACTCCGGTTATAGACCTGATTGTTCAATTAAGTCGCGATGTTTTTGGTCGTCTGTCAGTCAAGCCGATTTGTTATTGATTATGAGGATATGTGATGTTATTGACTATGAACACTAGAAACTTCGTCGATATTTAAACACTGGGGGAAGTTGTAAAACATAAAGCAACGCATGGACTGGGGGAAAGTTGTCATATAAACAACCGAAGACAAAGTGACATTTCAACGTGTAAACGTTTATTGTGGCTTCAACAGACAATTTTTATCACAAAAATAATCGTTCCTGTACACTTCTTTGTCCCGCATCCAGTGGTAATATTTTAATATACGCCTTCAATAATTTACTCTTCATAAATAAAATTGTACAAGATAAATAACAACAACTTTACACTTCGTATCAAGGAAGGTTACCATACATTTCGTTTTAACGAAATTTCTGTAAAACAAAAGAATGAAAGAAAAAAACATTTTTAGCCACTTGAAACTTTTAAAATAGGCAATTTGTAACAAAAAGAGCGCTCTTAGAGCTGACTAAAAAAAGAAGAAATTTCGATAACAATGCTTTTTTACAAGATATTGCACGTCTTAGATTTTTTGGTTTCTTTGTCTTTGTTCTCTTTTTCGGTTGTTAAAGCTCTTGTATTAGACGTTTCCATTACCGTTTTATGCCCTTCTTTGGTAGCTGAGTTCTTCTTGTTGTTATTCTCTTCTTTTTTGCCTTCTCTAGGACTTTCTCCCGCCGTCGCTGAAGGTTGAAAAATGGGCAGTATGGGTTTTACTTTTAGTGAGAGATTTCATGAGTTAATAACCTTTCGGGCCTTTCTTTTTAACTAACAATTCTTAAATCCAAAGATCATAGTTTGCGTCTTGAAAGATATTGTTTATCGTGGTTAATGTGTATAAAGGGTTTCTTTTATCCTTTGTCTCACGATTGTCACTCAGGTACTGATCGCGACGTTTCGATCGCGTACCGCAGGTTTTCAGGTCTGCGTGGATGCCTACAATCAGACAACACAGCAGCCGATCGCTGCCACAGCGGCCCGATGAGGTAACATTTTTCCTCCCGCGATAATGCCAACAATGCTTTGGGACGAAACCCACCAACCATGACCAAGCCGAGTTCGTGATTCACCAGTCACTAACAACCATGGTAGCACGTAAAAAATTACAGTCCTACTCAGTAAATCGACTCTATCGCCTGATGAAGACCTGCTGAAGTGCGCGACCGAAACGTCGCGATCAATATCTAAGACACAGTCGTGAGACAAACGATAAACGAAACCCTTTATACTTCATTATAGTTTACGAAATGCAAACGAAGATTCCGTAAGCAAACACCTTTGGGGCCGGAAAAGGTGTTAGGTTCGGATATCTGCTCTTAAGGGAGCTAAAAAATGCGGTGGTTCTAAGTCGCTGTGACCACGACTAACGGCGCTTACTAAAAGGCAGAACTTTTGAAAATGACGAAGGCTTTTTTGGGGGGAGAGTTTTGGCATAAAATCCATAACAGTCGTGCATAATATTTAGGAATGGAGACTGATCTAGCTGGACAAAACAAACCTGACGAAAAGTGTAATCTTCTTTACGACTGAGCTGATCTAGCCTGCCAGTTTTGACAAACGGTAACTGTAATAAGCCCTGTAAGTGCCCTTCTATGGGAGGTGTCAATCAGCAGAGAGGTTTGGATGTAGAAAGAGGAAGATCTAAGAAACAGGGATTTTAAAAGGCGTGCGAGTACACAAAAAACGCGCGAGGAAGCCCACGAGGCTCCCTTATGTGCTCGCGTGCCTTAATTTCTCCTTTTCCTTCCCCTGCAAACGCCCGCCACGCAGGCTAGGTTGTAGGGGAAGGAAAAGGAGAAATTTACTGCGCGACAGGACGCGCTGGGCTTCCTCGGGGGTTCTTTATTTACTCGCGCGCCCTAATTACCCATTTTCCTTTCTAACACGCCGAGTTTGCAAATTTACACAAATTTACGCATTTTACGCGCAAATCGTGAACAAATAATAATGCAAAAGTAAGGTTTACATGAAGCAATACCCAAACGGCAATTTAAAGAATAAATCATGGTATTTTCCGAAATGGCCTATTAATAACGCAAATTAGTTTCCGCCCAAAACTATTATCCATAAACGAACCAAGTGAAAAGGTTTAAAGATTTTTTAAAGATTTCTCCGTGGGTTTTTGTTGACATTTGGTGGTTAAAACCCTGCCGGCTGGAAGAATTCTTATTCATTCTTATTTGTACCTTCTTTGTTCCCCTTGTCCGCCAGGGCTTGCCAGTTGTTTCTATTGTCCACGCATCCGTCGTAAAGAGGCTTTAAGCAAGGTTCCAAGTCATAGAATAACTGCGTAAGAAATCAAGATTCACACACTTAGGACCGGGTCAAACGTCCAATTTCACACACATGTGCTGAACCTAATGCTAACGAACAAAGTCTATTGTTCGGCGCTTATTAGCAGTAGGTTCGGCACGTGTGAAATTCGACGTTTGACCCGGGCCCCGGTCAGAGTATTTCTACTGCACTGTTTTTGGACCTGAAATAGTAAAAAACAAAAAAATAGAATAGTCACGTGATCCTAGAACATTCCAGACCTGATTTTAGAAAGAGAAACTCGTGTTGTTAAGTTGTACAAAGCTGAGTGAAGATGATCGAAGCTTACAAGGAAACGATGTCGATAATGTAAAAGAAAACGTTTAGAGAATCAAATTTTAACAGGTTCAAAATTTGTCCATTGAACATACAACAAGGTTACAGCGAATAATCCAGCATTAACGACTTCACTGATCACTTCGCATGTATTGGCCTTCTTTACAATTGTGTCTTCATTCCGGCGGATGCCAATGTATAAAATTCATGTAGCACGTTTTCACTCACGTAATCAGCAGCCATCCAAATTTGTTGACACAAAAGAACGATGTTACATGTGATAAATGTTAAACTCTCAGATGATTGATTTGGAACAACAACATGGCCGCCGTTTCGTTGTTTTGGAACACCGATATGGTAGACGCGACGTCGTGTGAAAACGCTCTATATTCATCACTTCATTTACGACTTACTTTGTACACTGGCATACAGATAAAGTCAATGAAGCCCACTTGCATCTTTGGTAAGTCGTCCTTCTTTTTGCGGTCCATCATTGGCTAAAAAAAAAAATAGATTACTATAAGATTCTCGGAAACTGCCCACCCACCTACCCCTCCCCTAGCGCAACATTTCGTCCTAAGTAAGAAATAAATAGTTGTAATGTCAGGTTTAATTTGCGGACGGGTAGGTAGGCAGTTTCTCAGAATCTACCCCGCGGAAGCTATATACAGCAGAAAGACCAGGGCCCAGTTATTCGAAGAGCGATTAACGCTAGCCTGAGGTTTAATTTTATTCCGGGTTTCTTTTTCTTTTATTCGAAAGCATTTTCTCTGAAAATTTTTTCTATTTTTTAAAGATTATTCAATCATCATGTTGTCGATAAAAAGAATTAAACTAAATTTGCTTTTCAAGTTTTCAAACCTGAATTCAAATTTCGCACTAACCCTGGGTTATCTGAACCCAGCTTTGAACAACTCGACCCAGGGGTAGTATAGGAAAGGAGAAGTCGAGGAATGGGTGGACAACTTCATACAAAATCGCTCCATTTTGTCAATGCGAACCTCGAGTAAGGCAGCGTCTTTGTTTACAGAAATACAGGCAAGGTATATTAAGTCAAAGACGGTTTTACTTACAATAGGTTCAGCGTTTAGTTGAAACCTTTCCATGTCACCTTGTTCAAAAAACTCACTAGCAACCAGTTCAGCCACCTGTTTAAAGGCAAAAGAATGAATAAATCAATGAAAGAGGTAAGCTTACAATTACAGCTTACTCAAGAATAGAAACACAAAAGACGTGACAAAAATTTTAGGCAAATTTAAAATGTGCTTCCTTGATCGAACGTACCTTTTGTTGAATCTCCCACGGTTTAGTGATGGCTGCTACGTCACACGCTGTCATCATCATCGCTCTTAACATCTCTCGGTTACCGTCCACTGTCCAATCAGCTGATTCTGAATGAACTACTTTCTCAAAGTTGCCTCTCTTTCTGTAGAGGTTAATCAACAAAGACTTTACAGTCACGCCAGGTCAAGCGTTCTTTTAAATTTATTATTCAAAAATTGAATCCGTTGGTAGTTGTGGATTTAGATTCATCTCTTCATTCCAGCACGCATAATGAGTTGTGAATCTCACGCAAGGCAGTTATAAAATTTCTACCAGCTCAGTTTTCTGAAATCTTGATTCAAATCACTTGGCTTCAAAGCAATTCTCTCAATTCAAAGATTTTCCAATCAGGCCAAATACAGAGAAGTTATCGTCAAAAATTCCCTGCTCATTACGCATGCAGGAACGCAAATTTGAATTTGATACTGGTTGTTTTCAAATAACCGATTCATTAATGGAATCTTGGGGGATACGATTGACATGGCTCGACTGTAATAAGGCATATTTATCGCTACATTGCAAGTCCATATAGCAAATAAAACTTACTGGAAATATAAAGCAAGGTCTGTAGACAAGATAGCATGTTCTAAAACCTTGATTGTTGCGCGATAATCTTCTGGTGACAACTGCTCAAAAATGTTGTTTCCCTAGAAACAAAACCAAACAGATTCAAGAGGGGCACTACTGATGACTTAAGCATTAAATGAACCCTACCACTTTTCTTTTTGTTACCAAACTGCAACATTTAAAAAATATGCGCACATTTTTGTAAAAACAAGAAAAACATTTTATGATACCTCGGAATTTAAGATCATGATACAATGATCAAAGTGATGGTGCTCCATGGTTGAGGTTCCATACAACTGGGCAAGCGGAGATTCCGTTCTGGTTAAAGAAATACATTTAATGTACAGCTATTCTCATGGAAAAGATTTTATAGCTTTGAATAGTGTTTAAGTAATGGCAATTCAATTCAATTCAATTCTTTATTTCACACTATATAAGATATTTACATAAGTGTACGTAGGTAGGAAAATAAAGTAGCTGACAAATAATAATTAACTAAAAGACATTAAGTTCATTTGTGTACAGTGTCCAAAGTAGCAAGAGTTTTCTTGTTGGACACCGTCATGTTGAAATAATTGGCAGCAGTAAAGAGAGGCAATGAATAAGTATTGTCAGAAACAGTAATTAAAATTGAAGTTGAAGTTGAATGATTGCATAAGAGAAAGAGCTTTGTGCTCCTTTTCTCGAGGCTACGAGAGGGTTAGGACCACCAAAATTACGTGAAGCTAAGGCGTTTAATATATAGATTTATCCACGGGCAAAAGCGAAGCTCTTGTGGGACCCTGTTAAGAAATGTCTTTCTGAAGTAATTAAACTTTCGCCGTAAACAAGAAGCAAACTGAATTCCTCCTGAAAATATGGACCTGAGCCTGCGATCAGTTAAAAAAAAAAAAAAGTAACTGGCTAGCGGAGATCTTAAGAACGTCACCTTGTGTGCACGCGATACAGTCATGAGACACTGAAAAAATGGTAAGAATTATTTATCTGCATCCAAGAAATTTAGGTTCTGACAAAATCGTGCGTCCGTACGTACGTACGTCCGCCCACTCATGTTAGCGGATGTGAAATGTCTTACTAGCGTACTGTTTTCAACTTGATATTGCACATCCATGTTATGATCAAATGACAGCTGTCAAAAGTGGATAACTGCTGATCAGTGTTACATGACTGAATTGCGTGCTCAGTTGTACAACTCATTGAGGTTACGTGATTTAAAAAGTTCTCCGCTGACCGGTAATGATGTTAAAGTGATCGCAGGCTCAGAAACAATCTAAATTATGTATTAACCAAGCGTCAGTACAAACTATGGTAATTGTATTCGCACTTACTTAGTTTGAAAAGCGTTGTTAGTGCCGCGATGATCTAGGTCATGACAGAAACACGCCACTATCAAGGCATACACTTCCAGATCAGAGAAAAACCGCCCCATGTTTCCAGTCTAGTTAAAAAAAGGACGGCAATCATTAATAAAACCACATTTGCAAAGTAGCCTTAAATCCTACTTCGGAGAAAAGTGATAGCCTGGCACCCAAACTAAGCGCGCGCTCATTTATGGGATCGTTTGAGGGGACAAGTCGAGCAGCCACCTCGAATTATGACGAGACGTGAAGCAACTTCAGGAACTTCCCGGTCAGCGCGTACTTACCTTTGTGAGAGCTGCGTTTTCTTTCCGTTTTGTTTTGGCTCCACGGCAAAGAAGCCATCTCTGAAGATGTTTGACGGTGCATTTCGAGGTAAAATTGCCCCAATTCCACCTTCCGTTTTGCTATTTTGAGCTTTTTTAACCCCGCAGAAACATTCCACTTCGCTTTCCGCCATGTTTATTTACATTCGCGTCCCCCCAAATAATCCCATAAACGCGCGCGCCTAGTTTGGGTCCCAGGCTATCACTCTTTTCCGAAGTGAGCTATTCATCACTTAAGAAACGAGACGAAAACTGGGTCGAGTTAACTTTCGCAAAGATTTCTGGGGCTGTTACTGGTAACTGGGAAAAAAATTGGCCGATAGCTGACCGCTGTGTCCCCAGCAACTATCCCAGAAACAATTTCTGGGGGCGCATTTCAACTCCAGTCCCTTCTCGTTTGTGGTGAAAAGTGGTGAAAAGTGGTGAAAAGATTAAAGGATGATGTAAGCTTGGGGGCACATTATGGGGATATTAGAGACCGTGAGATGCATCGTTTCCGTCCACATGTGTTAATGCCATTATCGCCCTATACCAGGTGGCCTAGCCTTTTCTTCGGGGCAAAGGGTTGTCTACACGTGTATCTTAAGTTTTTCTTCAAAAAAAAGGCGTGCAAATCTTGCAATCTTTTCCCAAGTAAAACTGGATAAAATGATTATGAATAAAAAAGCTTGTTGGAAATTACTGTGAAAGCTTATTCTTGCCCTTGACGTCTTAACAATTGAATGATAACCCTTACGTCACAAGATATCTTAAGTTTTAAGCATCGAAGCTTTCGACTGTTTCGCGCAGTCTTCATTGCAAACTAACTGCATGTGCAAATACACATAATTCACGTGACAACTCTGAAGACAGTCAGTGATGAAGACTGCAAAAGTCAAAAGCTTCAACTGAATGCTATAAATCTAAGATATTTGTAACAAGGGCTAGTTATTCACTCAACATGAAAAACGACTTACGGTTATCATTGTAAACATACACTGGGCCACGTTAAATGCGTGTCTCCAGTTGTGATAGATAACAGGCCTGTAATTCTTTTTGACACTCAGCAACCATCGACACAAAACCTGTGGTAAATGAACACAAACCAAGTGGATTGTGTTAGACTTTTGTTGCTTCAGCAGCAGTTTTCTCGCGCCCCCCTTAACCAGACAAAGGTATGGCTGCTAACAGTAACAAACAAAAACAAGACGAGCCCAGTTTACCCCCCCCCCCCCCCAGCACACACACACACACACATACACACAAACTTTTTTTTTTGCGCTCGCTTTCCTTTTCGCCCGTCCCGACTACTGCCTGCGAGTCTGAAGCAGACTAAGTGAAAAGATATCAATGTGACCATCTAACAAAAAGACTGAGCAAATTTACGCTTGAACCGAATTTAGTTGTTCGTAACAAAAAGGTGGTGGTAAGACCAGGGATCGTCTATATACCTCTTGTTTGGTGTGCACAGCATCCAAAAAGTTCAGGTCCAGGAACATTCGTATTGACGCGGAAATGGTTTCATCATCAGTAAGCTCAAAATCATCGAACTCAAACGTGAGCAGCTTCCAGTGTTCTGCACTGTGCAATTTCATATTCTGGAACAAAACAAATACCGCGAGCAAATAATGGGCCAATGTCCTTTTAGGGGAAGGTGCCAACGAACGTTAAAATATAACGCACGAATAATAAGCTGCAGTGTTCTTTAAAAAAGGTCGATACACACGAAGGATTTTGCCCCCGGAGCACGCTCCTGGGGCAAGCTCCGGGAGCAAAGCTCCTCCGTGTGTACCAACGATTTCATGGGTATACTTCATCCTCGGGAGCAGAATTTCTACCCCGCAAAATGCTCCACGATATTTAACAGGTTAAATATTTGGGAGCAAGCTCCTGGGGCAAATTGAGCGAACTTGAAAACGATCCCTCGTGTGTACTGACACGTGCAAAATGGGCCTGGGGGGAGAGAGAGTAATAAAAAGTCTGTTCTTAGCTTTATGACGAGTTGAAATGCGGTTATGCCCTTAGCCGAAGAAGTTTGCACCACCCCGCCAAAGGGCATTGATTTCTTCTTCCAGTCCCTGAAGCGAGAGAGAGGAAGAGGAGAAGAGAGGGGACGAATAAGCCCGGGGAGGGGAGCGGGTATTCCCTTACAAGAGGCTAATAGGGAAGTGCCGCTGGATGGGGTCGCATTTTCACGACTGGAGTGACTATAATCATTTGGGGTCGCAAATTTTCGGATTCTCAGTTAAAAAATCAGAAAGTTGTTGTTCATTACATTTAACAATAACCTCGCATTGACCGCATTACATTCCGCCGCTTGAAACCACATTGATAAGGTAGATGCATAACTAGAAAGTGACTAAGTTGGATCACGAAAATTACATTTTCCAAAAAGTGACTAAGATGGGGTCTATAATTGGCCAAAAAATAGACTATAATGGGGTAGGGGCTCTGAGACGCCAGCGGCACATAACCAGCAAACATTAACCCAAGTGCCCCAACCGGACGGATAAGATGCTCTGGCTACGAGGATAAGAAGATTTGCCCTCCACATTTTGTCAGTTTTCCGGCGGCAATGTCCATAATTCACCAGCCGTTGGGAGGGGTTTATTCGCTTAAGCCCTTGTCGGTCGGCAAACAGTTATTATTTTCTCCGCATTTATTTAGAAAAGTGACCGTGTGTCATACGGCCTTTCTCCTTCACAAAATAATGTTGGAATTATGTAGAAAAGTTGAGGACACATGTCAAAGGGCTTCAAGTCTCACTGAAGTTATGTGCTTAAGCTATACGCACCATTATTTTGTCTACTTCTGCCGGCTGAGCTGAGGCATGATAAGATAAAACCTGCAGGAAATAACAGAAGGAGGGACAATTAATGCATAAAATATAAGTCCAAGGAAACTGTTAACGTTGATTTACGGTCAAGTCGCCCGAAAACCCTACTCTTAATAGTCGAATCACACCAGGCTCATTTTCAACTTAATCCTTAAGAGCGCTAAAGGAAGTTGTATGGTTACGATTGACTTCAAACTTGCAGATATATAACTAGAAAGCTCTGAGGCCTATCTGCGAAAGAATTCTGTCGTAGGATTTCAAAGTTATTTACATTTTTTTGAGAAAATGCGGTTTTAAATCCATGCCGATATCTCAAACGTTTTTATAGCTACAAGAAAATAAATAACATTTTCTCAAAGTTCCACCTTTCTTTTAAGGATGCCAAAAATCCTAGAAATCGGTTAAATCGTTCCTGCTGAGAAACGCGATTTAAAAACATCAGAAACATAACCAACAAGCATACTGTATAAATAGGTTTGGACCACCTCAAGCACAGAAAACATCAATTGCTCGTGCCTCACAGCTAAAACTGTAGCCCCTCGTTTACACTGGAAAACATTAAAAAAACAGGCCTAACGTTCTTTAAGGTTTCTGTATGCACCTAGTGACCCCTGGTGCCTTCCTTTTGCTCTCTGGCGACTAGGAAATCTAAGCTTTCTCATTACAATCATAGGTTCGACGCCCTGTATTTCACAGGTTCAAAGCACTGGGCTCTCTTAAATTTTCCTTGGAGCACAGCCTTGTTTGTGATAGACCGGAAGTTTACCTCCATGGCAACAGACTGCTTGGCCAGCAGCTTGCAAGCTTGTTCATACATTGATACATTGTGAATTCCAAGACCACAGAAGATAGCAAAGGCCTAACGAAACATTAATGAGTCATTATTACCAGTCTGCTATTGTTACAAAATTATGGCCATCAAAGCTACATTTGTGATTTGTTTTTGCTCAATACAAAGACATCATACCAATCAAGAAATTAGACAAGCTATATCAATTAGTTTCTGCTAATACGAGTCTCAATTCTGACAATGTTGCCCGAATCTTGCAGGAATTGAGTATCAACGATCAAGTCGAATAACGAGACTCGTAACAGAATGCCACCTTATTTTTTAACATACAGTACTGTATAACATTATTTATTTGGGGTCATGCTATAAAAACTAGCACTTGACAAACTTTAGTCTCAAACTCAAGCATAGAATCCCTGTCAATTACAACCACGCATTTCAAGATTGTTTTCTGACCAATAACATTGGAAACAAGGGTCGACACAAGGAAACTGAAAATTGCCACAATTGTTAAAAATCTCAAAGCTGGTAACAGATTTTGCAAATTTCTTCACAACACAGCGGCAATGCAGAAAATCTTTATGCCAGGTGTTCATGATTTTTTTAGTCCAACAGCAATGCCACTGAAAAAACAACCTTTCTCCTGTAAGAGGACACGCCTATAAGGGTGCTTTCCATTTGTCACAGCTGACCAGCAAGACCATTTCCCTCGTAATGAAAATCTCACTTTTAATCAAAACTATCTAGCCAGATCAGTCAAATCCTAAGTAATATGCACAAAGGAGATAGTTTTTCCGCAAAAACCCTTTGGAAAAAGCCGATTTCATTTGCTAACTGACTGGTCCGGCACTAGTCTAGCCAGCCAGTTCTGACAAATGCAAAGCGCCCTAAGATGAACACCTCCCTTGACCCCTCACCCCTAGAATACGTTATGGCAAATCTATTCGTTACTCAAACTTTTAAATCCGTGAAGGAAATTCTATGGTGTTACCATTCAAAACAAACCTCTCTGACAGGATTTTGAAAGCTACAATTAATTATTTCTTAAGATTTAACAAAGAAAGGGTTAAAAGCAACACCTGGAGTTGGTACTACTGTTCTACAGCCACTTTCTGTGACCTTTTCCATTGAGTAGACAGTCCCCTGAGGCGGGGTTTTAATTAAAGTAACAAACTTGGATCAGTCAGCCGGCAAATTTGGTACACAGCCCCAATTCTCGGTGGGGGAAAACAAGGGTTCTAAATCTGCCAGGAAACCAGTCTCAGATGTGTAATTGGCCTTTAAGAAAGGGTACATCCACCAAAACATCAGGTTTTCAAAGCAAGTCCCAAGTTGCCCTACCTTATGGTCAGCTCTTCAATGCAGACCCCCTCATACCCTCATCTCCTGCCTGAGTTCTCAGTAGGATTAATACAGTGTAGCAGCATGTACACTGTAACTTACCTCAAATAGATTCTCATCACCGTCAGTGAATGGTTTACCATTGTTCTTGTTGAGTAACTGTGCCACACCTAAAAAAATAAAAACAATCATACTTTTAACTATCTTAACTGATGAACTGTAATTAAACTAGGACAAAAAGAAAAGTGGTAGTGGAAGGATTAAGCCCTCCAGCATGGAATTTTTGAACCACATGACTGACCAGCCACATGTGGAAGTAAGCATTAACCTGGCATGCAGTACATGTAATTGAACGCTACCCTAGAATACAGTTTAGAGTTTTTTGCTGTTAAAGCTTAATGTGCACGTTTGCATAGCTACAAACTCACCTACAATCTTCTGATTGGTGTTAAATATTGGCATACAAAGAATAGATTTGGTCTTAAAATCACTTTCTACATCTGCCTTTAGAAATAAAAAAGAAAGTAAGTTAATATAAGGAACCGAAGTTGTTGATAAGGGGAGGGGGTGTTATCCATATGATTCAGTCTTGAAACTGTTTTAAAGCCTGTTTTTAGCATACATAAACATTTTAATGGCTAAAAAACAAAGCTCCGAAGAAGCAAACCAGTTTGGACTCCACAATAACCAAGACACAACTCCAGCTAGTGGTTTGAGTGTGAGTGCAACATGCACAGGACCTAATCACATGGCCAAGCAACCTCAAGGGTGGACTTGGATTAAAAACAATAATCAGCCATTACTCAGCCATGAAGAGTATAAAACTGACATACCTCTGGATTGAAACGACCATCGGCATAGGCATCGGGAATGTTTACAGCCTAATAGAAAACAAAACATACTCTGAGTTTTTATGTCATTTACAGCACTTCTAGGTCAGTCACCAAAATAAAAAGAAAGGAAAAAGACGTTTTAAGTTTTTTTAGTAAGTTCACACTGAACAGTATAGCTTTTCGTGCCTACAGGAAATTAGCTATCCAGTAGAGTATGAACATCTATGCAATATGTGACTCTTCAATTTTGAGATCACCTTGGCACAGCTTCAGGATTCACTCTGTTACAGAAATCACACTGAAATCACTGATTTGTGTGTGAACAGAAACCCTATCTGGTGTGGTTTTCATGGCAGCGCAAAAGCTATCTAGTGAGCATTAGCCTAACTTTGGGGGGTTTCTGTACATAATGAAATTAACTGAATTAACTCCATTATGAAACTTTTGGCTTTACCTTGCCAGAGGATGCCACTAAGGCAGCAATTCCAGTATTCATTGACCAGTGAGTTTTACTTGTCCTATTGGGGATAAAAAGCAACAATATCATTAAACTAGGTTTCAATGAAATACCATTGACATCTTATCTACCACTGAAAATAGAGGGTTGAGAGATTTAATGCCCTGCTTATACAGAAAACTGCAGGAGTGCCATCATTAAATGTTTGCCTTCCAAATGTTGCCATTTGTTTGAGAACTATTTCTACAAACTGTGTGAAAAAAAAAACACTATGGTGGCTCCGGATGGAAAACATTGCTTTCTACTTTATCACAGGCAAAAATAACGGATTTCCATTTTTGGACATTTTAGGGTATTTAAAGAATACCCATAAAAATCCTAAATTTGCCAAAGTGAGACAAGTCCCAACCGAGGAATTCCCAAACAAGTTCCCTGATTGGAACTTGTCTCACTCTTCCAAATTTGGGATTTTTGTGGGTATTCTTTAAATACCCTAAAATATCCAAAAATGGGAATCTGTTATTTTTCCCTGTGATTGATGCTCATACTTAGCCTATTAAAATTATCATTCAAAGTGCTCAAAAGATTTCAAAAATTTAATATCTATCTTGATCAAAAGAGTTAAGTGTACTCATGAGTATTCAGTTAAGTAATTCTGTTCAGCAAACCTACTTTGGCCCTGACTCCTCTACAGCTCCTGAATGCAAATCAAAAGCCTTGGAAAAGACTACATCTTTCTGTAGAAAAAAATCAATAAAGCTCATATACAGTGTATAGGTAAGTCCAAGGAACTGCCTAGACTGGGGATGTATAGTCCAGAATACACCTGTATTTTTAAGTTTCAACTTATGCAATTGTTGTTATTTATTATCCTTTCATTTGTCAAAATGTTCTGACTGTTTTCACTAAACAGTAAAGATCCAGCCTTGTCAAGTTTAACATTGCTCAGCTATTTATCAAAACATTAGACAGCCTACATACATGTACACTTGGTGAGCACTTAAAATTACTGGGGCTTTTTTTTTTCAGCCCTTTCCCGTGTTCTAATATATAATGTTTTTTTCATGTGCATTTATACTAGCCACTTTTTAGAAAATCTGATCTAGGAAAAATAGGCTTTTCAAGTTCTAGATATCCCGAAAGAGGCTTTTTAAGTTTAAAGCCCCACCCTTACCCCTCTAGAAATTTCAATTTAGCTTAAACGTTTGGCCCTTAAAAAACCCCATGGCCCAAGGAATATCCAATAACACTCCATCTGGTGAGTATGGATAATAATCCTGGAAGATTTTCTTGCACGGCATATCCCACACAACTTGGCCAAAGGTGGATACACAAAGAGAGCACATGGAGGTGGCCCAGACCTCCTATATTTCCTATTTATCCTATTATACTACTGCATGAGAAATTTCTGGAATTTGATTGGCTTAGAGCAGTGGTATTTCAGCTTAATTTGAAATACCTACATGTGAAAATTACAAACCTTTCGCGGGTAGTAGTATAAACAAATAATAACATGTTTTGTACGTGATATTTGGCATAAATACAACTCGTGATATTTCAAAATTGTCTCAAATTTCACTCGCCTATCGCCGCGTGAAATTTTTGTATAACAATTTTGAAATATCACTACAAATCATGCTATGACCTATACTAATTTTTATAGGATCCTATAAAGAGCCTATATTTCAAGAAATCCTCCTATATTTTCTATAAATAGGACATATTCTGATATCTGCATTTTGCCCTGTGAAGCAATTTTGCTGTGAATTAACAAAATCAAAATTCTTTATCAGTAAAAAAGGTAATTTTTTACTTTTGTTAAATTTTCTCCCTATAAAGAGCCTCTATTTTGGCAGAAAATTCCTATATTTGCCGGAGCTGGGATACATGTAGGTAGTATTTAATTTTCTACCAAAACCCATTATTCAGGGTACATAAGGTCCAATACTCTGGCCTTACCGTATTTATTTGATGAGGTGTTTATCACATTTTTGGACCATGAGAGTGGCTACTTTTTTGAGGGAGGGTGGTTATTAAATTATTTTACATTTTCAGCTAGTACTACATTTATTTTGTAACAAAACAATAAATGATAACACAATGCGAAGATGTTCCAAAAAAGAAAATTAATAGTTCATGAAAGTTTTTTTTAAAAATACTAAGACACCTCAGTCTGTAGGGAAGTCTCTTAGAAGTACACATATATTTAGTCTTTTTTTAATCTCATAGAATGGTAAAGTTGAACTTTTTTTAGGGATCGGAAGGGGAGCTTATTTGAGGCTGGGTACTTGTTAACTTTACTTGCCTATACAGAGTGGGCGCATTAGAGGTGGGCACTTATTCGAGGTTTGGGGCTTAATCAAATAAATACGGTAGCTAACCATAATACATTTATTAACTTTAGTTGGTGTATACAGGGGGTAATATATAAATCATAAAACATTTACCCACATGTAAAATTCATATTAATACATACTGTTTCAGAAGACTCATCAATAAGAAACACACTGCATCGTTCAACATCAAGTAACTCCTGTGCCTCCACCATGATGTTATGAACACATGTGTCCAGATTACTTTGCTCTTCAAATATTCCTTTGGCAAGTTGAAGTAGGATCTACAGGTATGAAAACAAACAACATTATAGAACATTCAATTCAAACATTTTCATGTTTGTGAGAAAGTGCAATTTCACTGAAGTGCAAAAATAATCTAATCTGTTAAGTTTAACAATCAAAATTTTTTTCTACTACTACTACTACTACTACTACTACTACTACTACTACTAGTAGTAGTAGTAGTAGTAGTAGTAGTAGTAGAAAAAAGTTTTGATCGTTAAACTTAACAGATTAGATTATTTTTGCACTTCAGTGAAATTGCACTTTGCACAGGAAAAATTGGTACTACTACTACTACTACTAATAATAATAATAATAATAATAATAATAATTTTATTGCTATCATTACTACAATCAGTTAGAACAAATGTTATTACTATCATTTTTACTAAATAATAATTATATTAACATTTGTAATCAGTGCTTTCTCTTTATAAATTTGACCATAAAATAATTAACAAGCAACAGTAATCTTATGTTTCATGGCAGTTTAAAATAGAGAGGGAAAAATGCTTTGAACAGTGGCTCTACCTAATTTAGGCAAAAAAATTCACTTACAATAAAGTTGTATAATAAAATATTTAATCTCTGACAGAGAGCTACAGAGGCTTGTATTTAATTCCACTTACCTGATTTCGTCTGTACTCTTGTACTGAGATTTCAAATAGTTGTGCATTTGTTATTCCAATTCCACAAAACGTCAGATAGTTCTTGAAAACCTACAATTCAACAACCCTTGAGCTTATATTTAAACTTACTTAAATTTAAAAATAAAATTAACTTTTCACATGGCTAAAAAGATTGCGGCGTATCATAAAAGACAATAAAAGGTAATTTCTTATGCAATTGTAATGTAGTGCTATGTGCACTGTCTGATGCAAAAAAGTGCATTAAGCGCTAAAACACAACAAAAATCACAGTAATAGTAAGTATTTAAAAAGTGGGTTACAGAACGTCTGAAGGGGACGCCATATTGAAATTACGCTGACCATCTATGTGTACCAACGGCGGCTCAATGTAGATGTCCACACGTCCGACACGTCCGATGTTCACGGAACTGTAGCCTGTTCCAGGCTTTTAGATAGTGGAGAAGACGCGAAAGTAAAAACATTTTTTCCTTGCGCCAAGTTCACAAGGCAGGTCTTGTGTTCCTTCCTCAGGGCTCCCATGTGCGGGAAATCTCGTAAACATTCGTTCAACACAGAAGTTATCGTGGATTTCTCTATTTCACGCGCGTGGACGCCGCATGCCATCTTTCTGAGTGATAGGAAAGACCCGCTTTGAGAGTGTTGATATAATCTGTCAAATCTGACCAATCAGAGGGTATACCAGGAGCTGGTATACCGGAACGGGTCGTTTAAAGAAATGATTACAGGTTCCGCTGCCTCTTCTCAAGTCAGTTTCCTCCCGTTTTACAACATACCAAAAAACACGACCCACCACAACAACAATAACAACCATACCTCCTCGTCTTTTTGGGTGAATTGATGTTCTCCCGATTTCTTGTTAATAATCTGAGCTACACCTATAACCTGGAAAAAACAAATACAAAAAGACTCTTTAAAACAGGCAGATGAGTTACTGGACATGGAGTATAAAAACACTAGTACCTCTCCGTCATGGCTCTTAATCGGCATACACAGAATGCTGTGCGTTTTATAACCAGTTGCCTTGTCAACCTGTGAATTGAAACGAGGATCCTAAAAGAGAAAAGGAAAAAGAACCCTTGTAAGATTTTGGTTTTCTAGGGACGGAACTGTTAACTTAAGGACTGAATTAATAAAATTACCAAAAGTTAAGTAAAAAATGACTAACCGAGACAGAAAACGGACAAAAAAAAGAGTACCATGTATGACTCGGGTCGAAAAAAATAAGAAAAAAAAAGGCCGTTCAAGCGCGATTCTGCGCGATTCTGAACTCCACTGAGTCCTATTATCATTATAAACAGTACCAGAGTGCTGCTTTCTTATAAAAACTCCCAAAGAAATCCCATTAAATTTTGTCAATTGGTTTGGCTGTCCAATTCTGACAAGACTTTTGGTCGACGCCCTTTGTGTAATGTTCAAAAATATAACCGACAATTTCTAAACTATCAAAAGGACCTGCTACATCAGTCCGTCAACCCTAAAGTTTGACCCTAATTATAAACCAGTTTGTCCTGATATTGACTGCAGACTAAGGAAACAGCTATATTCTTGATTTCTTGACCAGTTCCGTCCCCGCGGTTGTGCACATACACTAGACTTTCTTTAAAAAGCCGGCTTCGTCGTTAAAGGTACCCGCTTTTACTTCTCTACGAATTCCTAGCACTTTCCTATTCCTTTTTCACGTGTTCGCTCCGACTATTTCCTAGTTTCCTTCTTCTTCTTCTTCTTCTTCTTCTTCTTCTTCTTCTTCTTTAACGAAGGGAGTACATAGGAGATGCGCGAGGGCAGATGGGAAGGAGGAGGAAGGGGAGAGGGGGGAGGGAGGGGGCGCCGACTCTACTTCCTCTTTGTTTCCTTTCCATTCGATGATGAGCGACGACTGGGGCGATTGAGTCAGCTACTGGCTCACATTTTTCGCGTTCTTCGTTTCGCTTGTAGCTAGAGTTGCTGGAAAAGCTTCATACACATACTTGAAAGCGTCGTCAAGTCCGAGACGTTGGTGAATAATGATGTAAAATCACGCCTGGCGTTAAATTAAACAATGAAAACAAAGGAGAAAAAAAACTTGGGAAACAAACCCAAGAAAACTTCGTGGTTTTCTCTTTGAAGAGGACCAAAAGATATGCTTCTCGTTACGGCCTTTGGTAACGGAAGATGAATTACGGTTTCTTTCCATAATCCAAGTTTTTCATATACATTTTTTATCGGAACGTCAGCTTTTCGATCATCGATCATCCTCTCTTGTATCAAGACAATGTTATTCACATCAATGAATAAATGGGTTCTTCAGTAGACTCCTGTACTTGATATATGTAGAAATTTGAATTGCAAATCAGAAGGGTAGAGATTAAGATTGACGTTCAGAATTGAGTGTGAATACCGAGAAAAGCTGTCAGGTCACTTAACCTTTCTCCTAAAAATTCTGGTTTAAAGTTTAAAGTCGTTTGAGACAGCATTTAATTCTTTTTTCACTCTTTGAAAGCCATATACTATTTTCACATTTCTCGGCCTTTTAGGGTTTTAAAAATATTAGGACTTAGAACATAAATCTTCAGAACAGTTTTGATTGATAATTAGACAAGTTCGAACAAAATCAATCAACAAAGAACCGTGAATTTAACAGGTGCTCAGTTTGAGAAAGAAAAAGCCTTATGATTTCATTTTCATTTATATTGTTTAGTGATTGGTTCGGAAATGACATGCCGCATTCAAGGCTCTGAATGACTCATGGAGAATTTTGTTTCTTTGTTGACTTACATAATTACACTAAGACATGCCTGTTTTAATTTCCTAGTTTTTAGTCTTTAAATTTCATCATTATCATCGTCATCATTTATTAGCCTTTGTGTTAGAACAAATTTTAAAGGATACGGCAAGTTGTTAGGCGAGGAGACCTCAAGAAGCCACCGGGCTTATAGGAGAGGCCACCTCGACATCACAACATATTATAAGAAATAAGGGCTGCGAAGAAGTGTAGCTAAACTAATTCAGTAACTATTCATTAATAGAAACTCTAGCACGACAAATTTTCTTATTGTCTGGTCACTGGACAGCGAAACAGTCGATTTCAGACAACATGTCAGTCGACCTCTACCACGGCGGACTGCCGATGGATCAGGGTCTTCCTCTCACAATGCCAACAATGCTTTGGATCGAAACCCACCAATCATGAGTAAGGCTTGTGATACACCAATCATTAATTATAACAACCACGGTGGTACAAATGGTTCGACTCAGTAAATCGACACTATCGCCTGATGAAGACCTGCAGTGTGCGGTTGAAACGTCGCGATCAATATCAAAGCGACAATCGTGAGACAAACGATAATCGTTAACCTTGAAGAAGCCACAATTTTTACAGTGCTGGTTCATGGGACGGACCGTTGAGAAAAATGTAAGAAGCATAAGGAAACTCAACAAAAAAAACTCCATTAAGAGCTATGTAAAAAAACATGCATACAAGTTAAACGAAAAAATTAACATTTACATGCAACTTAAAAGCTTCCCCACCCCCTCCCCTTCACTTTTCCAATCCGTCACTTAGGAGTAGAAATAAATCTATTTTAAATTATTTTATTTATTTTACTTTTTCTGTTAGACGTACAGACGTTAAGAGTACGAATTTCCAACCTTCAATGTCTATGCAGGGGCAGAAGCCGTCTTATCTCCTGCCGCTGCCATAATGGAAAACGAGAAGACCCTGGAGACGAGGTTGTAGTATTACTTGTTCTGACTCGACTTGTCTCGTGGCTGAAGCAGCTGTTTCAGTAACTTTAAAATCTCATTTCTAAAAAGGGCCTTAGAGGCCTACACCGACGGATACTTTTGAACTTTTTCAGGTGGTCGGTAGACGTTAACTGTTAGCCGGCGTAGAAAGCCAAGGAAAAGGCACCTCCTCACATCAAGACCCTTATATTTGATTTAGCGGTAAGGCTTCCTAAGGAATATGCCGATGTTTTGAAATTTTGTATATAGCATTTCTATTTACAAACTACGATATTTGCATTTGCATTTAGACTAGCATGGCAGGTTGTCATGGCGCACTTGTCCTAAATTTCTTTCTCACCTTAATTGGACTTTGGTAACCATCGCACTAGCACTCAGATGAAGCGATCAAAAAGTTTTTTGCCTGGTACTGCTACGTTCCTGGAAAGTCGCACTTATTCAGTGAGGAGTATAGTCCTTCAGGTAATGCTCTAGGCGGTTTACACTGCATGTAACTTTCTCGCGAAATTATGACCACCAATGTCCGAATGGTTTGAAAAAATAGGGCAAGAGAGGTCGTTTTGGTTCATTTAGAAGGTTTGCTATTTTCTTTTCTTTTACGCTTCGGATGTTACAAATTAAGTGCGTTCAATTGTATCGCCCTGTGTAAAGGAATCCGAATTCCGAAATCCGTGAAATTTTTACTCGTGGAATCTGGAATCCTGGGCTTTGGAATCAAAAATAAGGCTCGAGGAATCAGGAATCCAACTAACGATTGGAATCCACAATTCAAGTTCCATTGACGACAGAGGAATCCAGTACCTGAAATCCAGAATCTACGGCGTAGAATCCAGAATCCAAGACTATCTCCCCTTACACGGGGCGAGTTGTAATTTTTCTGTCTTACAATTGCGCGTATGCCGAAACGGAAGGATGTTATATTATTAACAGTGGCTAAGCAGGAAACATCGAAGTCTGACAAAGTCGAAAAAGAGCTGAAAAAGTTACTTTTTCTATAGTCGATTTCACATCCTGCTTATTGTGGTGGCTTATCCGTATATTCAACACCCATTTCAGTTTCCATTGTTACACCAGATCACTAAATACTGTAGATCACTATTGATTGGAAAGCTCAAGATGAATAGGCTAAGCTATCCGCTGAGCAGTGATTTATCTGATAAATAGCGCTATCCAACGTTTTTAATCCGGTGCTGGCTTATACCAAACAACAGTGTTCACACCCTGAATAAGCGACAACAATCATAAAAAGATATATACAGAAAACGAATAATAATGAAAGGAACGGATTAAAAAGGAGAAACACGAGGATATTAACCATTCGCGGGGGACTGTTCGGCAGCTGCAATTGTTCATCAAATTAATTTACAGGAATTAACAACATAGAATGAAAAATTTCTTTCGCTTCTTTGTGTCTGCGGTTTCTCTTATTTGCTTTTGCTCTTGAAAAAGTCATCAACAGAGCAAAAAAAGCTTTTATTTGTTTTCTTTCGAGAAAGTTGGAAAGATAATGCGCGTATCTCTCGACTGCCCAAGTTGCCTAGATCTCTTCGATTTCTAAAATATTCCGCGGAAAATATTTTACTGGAAATAATAGGAAATATTATGCTGCATACATCTACCGACATGAAGTGTCATGACGGATTTGTCTTCGGCTCAGAACTAATAAAAGAGTTTACTGTCTTTGTTTACCCAACGATAAAAAAAATAAAACCACCGGCGTTCCATTTCCATAATTATTAATCTATAATTTCCTTTCAGCCAACCCCTGTTTTCTTTTCCTTTTAAGACTATTTTTTATTTTATTTAAGAAAAAAAATGCAAATGAGTTGTCCACAGACGACTTGCTGTTCCTGATATTCGGTGTACAATGTACTTTGTAAAAACCATCATCTTTTTATTCGACGATGGGATTTAAATATATTTCTTATACCTACCGAATATGCGTCTTTGATGTTGATAGATTCGCCTGTCGCAGCTGCATGCCCTGCAATACCAACCCCTAAAGGTACACAAATTTCGTCCTCCTCTGACCTTATAGCTTGGTCAACTGTGGATTCGGAAGTCACATCGAAGAGCTTAGATACCAAAACCTTATTGTCCCTTGAGCCTCGCACGAGAAAAAGCGAGCAGCGATCAGCATTTGTCAATATACTGACGTTGACAAGTATTTTGTGGCTCAGCATATTTATGTCCAATTCGTTGGCGATGTCTCTGATTAATTCCATGAACAATTCTTTCTCGTCCAACTCTCCGAGTTTTGATTTTCGTCGTCGCCGCGGAACAGACATTTTCCTCTCATCGCGCTCTGAACCGAATATGGAATTCAGCCTGCCATTGGTAAAATTATTGTCCTTTTTAAGCATAACGTGGGACCTGACGCTGTCTCTTTTGACATGGTTGACCTCCATGGCTCGAGATCCAGGCCGGTGTGATCTACTGCTCATCCAGTTGTCTACCATTGAGGACGTAGCTTTCCGCTCGAAGTAGCTCTTTGTAAAATCTTGATGATCATCCAAGTATTTTTCGACAAGATCCTTGCTTAGTTCCATGCTGTTTGTTAGCGTTACCGATAACTCATAGTTTTAAAGATGTTTTTATATTTTAAGGTGACCAGAGCTCCATCGCTGAGGACAGTTATTGGTTTTCTATTTCTATAGTTTTGGAGCCATCTATGTTAATACTTCTGCCGGTGTTTTCTCTTATGACACAGGTAAGTAAATTAACCTGACGTCATAATTATCGGCTACCAATTAAATGTATTTCGAACTCGACTCTGAAGTCGGCCCGCGACGCGCATTTCTCTCAATTGAAAATAGAAAGATCCAAAGTCGTTACATGGCTACATTTCCAGCAGTTCCTAATAATTTATGTTCACGCTAAAAAAAAAAGCCTCTAAATTCAGGTGTGAAAATCTCGTCTTAAGAAATAACAATTTGTCAGATATGCACCGCATTAAATCTTATCTTCAGATTTGCGCGTGCATGTAATTATAGCTCTGATTGCCCAACAGAGAGCGGCTGTCGAGAAACCACCAATGGATTTTTTTTGGCTCTTTAGTGTTAAAAAAAAAACCCTTTAACATCCAAGGCGTATACGGATCAAGTCTAAGTTCTTTCGGCAGGTGTTTTGGGTGGTTTGTAGCCAGGTAAGAGTTTCTACGTCTTGTAAAATTTAGCCAGTAATAAATCTTTCAGGTTTTCACTCGTAATCATGCATGATAATCTTCTCAATAAATCATCCTTAATCCTTTATAGTTTACTGTTAGCTGTTTGATGTCTTTCTGTTTTATCAAACTAATATTTGGAGGTTTTCCGCCTTTAATTTCAAGTTAATTTTGAACTTTGCAAAGGAAGTCAAGGTTTCCTGACAGATATCCTTGAAAGCAAGATCATGTTTTTTTTGTTTTGTTTTGTTTTATTTTTGTTCCTTTTTTCACATAGAAAGGACATTTTAAAAGGTAATTACCGACCGGAAAACCGTAAAATTAAGAAAATTACTGCTAGCTGATAAAACCCTGGTCTGCGAATCAAGACGAGTCTCATCGCTCCCCGCCGCCGACGCCGGTGGAGTTGTCTTAGTATCGACGACGGCAACGGTAACGAAAACGTCAGTTTTAAAATGAATTCCCGTTTTTTCAATCTTTGTCGCGTTCATTCCAATTTGCTGAAAATCGCAAGTGTAGGCGAATTTCCCTGGAGTTGATTTCTTGAGGACCGCACTCAAGTTTAGAGACAGAAAAAGAGATTCCTCGTCGCTTGTTTACGTCCTCCATCGCATAAAACTTGCAATTAGGCATTTTCACGTCGTAGTCGTGCAAGGACGGTAAAGAAATATACAAAAAAGCGTGATGCACGTGCAAAGTTGTTGTTTTGCGTAATAAACCTATTGCTTTTTTGACGTCCTAGTTGCCATCGCCGTCGTCGTTGCTAAAGCTCCCTAACGACGGGGAAGGGGGGGAGGGGAAGCGATGACTGGCCGTTGAATTCGCAAAGCTAATTTTGAAATCTAAAACTGTGCCTTATCGATTGCAATAATCCAAAGTCAGCGCAAAAGTATATATTTTTTTTGGCACCCTTCAAGTTGACTGACCTGAGCCGTAAAAACTACACGAAATCAGTGACCGGTGCTACTATCATCTTCGAGTGTTGGGAAGGCTGCTACTTTTTACATCTTTTTTTGACTTCTTCGAGTATAGACCATAGAAATGACGTAACATGTCACGCAGTGCCCGTTGTTTTGTTTTCGGTTTTTCGTAAAAAAATAAATTAAAGGTTATTGTATAAAACAAACCGACTACAATTTTCCAACGTCTAAAGTCTTATAGACCATAGAAATGACGCCATAAAATTTTCAAAACTTTGCAGTGAAACCACTCACCCGCGGCTCGTGGTTATGGTTCCACTTGAGTTTTGAACATTTTATGACTTCATTTCTATAGTCTATAAGATCAAGGGCGTAGACCATGGAAAATTGTGGTCGATTTGTTAATCCCAGCGTAGCCTAGTGGGGACGGGGGACATTGAGCAAAAAGAAAAAACATCTTTTCTGAAGAATGAACTACTATTAACTTGCACAACGTCTCCCAACTATTTTTGTCGGGGATTGTAGAAAGATAACTTACCACCTTACCAATGTACTTTGTGTACTCTCGATGAGCGGGTTTTTTCACAAGTAAATATTCCTTTTTAATTTACTTAATGATTAGCTCATGAGTGATTTGTTAATCGATTGATTGACTGATCAATTGATTAGTAATTGATTGATTGAGCGATCAATTAACTGGTGCTTTTTTGGATCTACTAATTGTTACCGTTATGAAAACTAACTAAACCAAATGACATCTACATTGACAATCTTTATCATTTGTTTGTCTGCCTGTCTGTCTGCCAGTTTGTTTGTTTGTTTGTTTGTTTGTTTTTCCCCTATTTCATCATCATCGTCATCTTCGTTCTTACAAAAATAACAGTACTAATCTAGGCTTGTTATGTTAGACTGAATTATTTTTTTCTAATTATTTGAGTGCAGTGCCTGTAAACAAGCTGGATAAGCTAAGTGCACTAAAAACTACGATTGCGTCAGAGTATTACCATGAAGATGTATTTACACTCATCAAGAGTTATGGATCTTGCACTGCAGTTGATCCGCTACTGAACTGGAAAATTTTGTCCAACCAGCAAGGTAAAATGATCAAAACTTGCGAAAGGAATATAATTCATTTGTGTCTTAAAATAAAACTGTCAGTAAGTTCGTATCAAGTGCCTGGCCATGGTAACAACTTTAAACGCAAGATTATTGTTGTTAGCCAAACGTTTGTAACCTTTTCCTTTGATGATTCAGGTGTCCGTATTTTGTGAAGGTGTACACGGCCTGAGCAATGTGTTCGTACAGCGTTAAGGAGATTTGACAACTGTGCTTGAAGAGAAATATACTTTTCAAAATATTAACTCATACAAGTGAAAAGCTTACATGAGCATCTGGAATCCATTTTGCAATTCTTTGAGTTGAAGACATCGAAAAGTATAATCTAGGATTCATCGGAGTAGGTAAGAGGAGACATTTCTTTTTTCGATGGGCTTTTTATTATACAGGTTCACGTCAAAATTTTCTTTGTATCGACCCTCTTTACTTTACTTCTTATGCGCTCGTTGACAGAGTAGTTCAGCTAAACTGAATTTTCACATGTTCCTTTTTCTTTCTTTGTCCTTGTTATTTATTTGTTTAATTTTTATTTATTTTTTATGTTTCAGTTATTACACAATTTCTTTTTATCCATCTGAGGTCCAGAAATGAGATTTCGAGCTTGAAAAAAAAAAAGTTCAGTTTATCATTTCACTTAGGGTAGTGAAAAGTATTAAAGGCTCTGAACTCACCGTAGATAAAAGTAGCTAATTTCAATCATGCATGGTTTTCTTTTTCTTTATTCAAAAGCAGTCGACAGCTCTAGGAAAAAACATTGCAGTTTAATTAGACCGCTACACGCGCAAGTAGTGATGCCAAACAAATTAAGTTAATTTGGATAACTTTTCGTTCCGTTTTAATCTAAGTGAAATACCGTTTAAATGCCAAAAAATGTTTCTAACATGCTCTTTCGTTTCCTGGATGTCAGTTTAGCATCCATACATATATTGTTCATAATTGTTGGTTTCGTGCGCTGCATAAATTCTACTTCCGTGTGCGCCGTGTGCTGAAATGATTGTGAAGGTCACTCATCACTATAGCGGCGATCGCGAACAGCGTAGCTTCAAGATAGCTGTTTTGACCGAATGAAATCTCGCCTAAATTTAACGACATTTTTTTGAAACTCTCAGTATTCTATAGTAGCATATATCTTGCAAACGCAAAGCCTTCTCACCACGGCCTTGAAGGAAATCTGTTCAACGTTTCTTCGGAATTCCCTCATGGATAGAATAAGACAATTCTTGACAAGCTAAACGTATATTTCGGAATAGATTTTCATGGGAAATTTTATTCTTACTTCTATTTTTAACTTAATTTTCACGGCTAGTTTTGAAAACATTCATCGCGAGACAGCTTTCGTGTTCCTAAGCTCCATGTTATCTTGTTAATTTATTCCTCTGGTGGCTTCCACCTGCCGATTAGATATAAAGTTGTCCAAACAAAGACTCCTTAAGTTTTTGAACGATTTAATAAACATTTAGGTCCCATACCACCCATCCTTTTGATTCCTTAAATACTGACAGCTTAGTGATAACGCTTTTTTAATAACGAAATACACCAAGAAAGACGAACCTGAATTAATTGCAATATTTTGGGCTGCGTGGTCACATGCTTTATGACGTGATAGCCCGACCCTTCTATCCTTCGATGAATTGTGTAATTTCACCGCGAGACGAAAACACACACTGACAGTATGGCCGCTATAAGACAATGTGTCGCTTGTAACAGACAGGTAAGATTCTCTTCAAGGATTCAGACAAATGAATTATAATGATGTTAGTCTCGTGTTAGAAGAGATCACCGAGTGAGTCTCGACCATGTCGCAACGAAAGAGCGATCATTTTAGTCTGGTTCATAATTTGAAAGGTCAAGAGTACAACAGACGTGGATAGAGCTGGTTTTCCGCTCACAGTACTCTACTGTCCTGTTTTATTCTGGTTCGGTTGCCTCGAGAAGTGAACAGAGAATGAATAGAAACTAACAACATAAACAAACTTTGCGAGTATGTTCTCCAGCGAGAATACACATTTAGGTTGTAGCAGACGTCTGCATGACAAGCTTGCACTGAATTATCATTCATGCTAACTAGGGTTCAGCTGTACTGAGGGAGTTCATTCCCTACGCGACAGTAGAAATTTCTTCACCATATGGCTAAAAGCTGTTTAAATTAAAACGCTTGTAGTTCAGGGAAATTTAAAAAATAGTGTAAGGATAATTTTGGAGGAAGACAAAATTTCAGTTTAACAGAGCGTGAACTGCAATATACACGCTTGGCATGTGCGAATTCAGTGGCATTTTATAGCGAACGTCACTTCCTTATAAAACACCCCTTATTTTAAAACTAAGAAGGAATTTGAAATTGTCTGCTCATTCCCGTCTGAATTACAGAGAGAAGATGAAATAACCAAACCATTGGCAAAGGAACTACTTCAGAATAAATTTGTTGAAGTATGAATATTTTTGCCGAATGCGATAACGCAGGATCTCATTTTCACTTTAAACATGTAATCTAAAATCTCTTTTTTGTTGGAGATGGTTTCAATGTACGTTAGAGTGGTCCAACAGTCTGCAGATAAAAGCAAGCGATTTTCTTCTCAAAATTTTAGAAGCTTTCAGGCTTTCAGCAAACGAACTACTCGTCCATTCTTGTCTCTCACCTTCCTTCCTTCCTTCTTAGTTACGTGAATATTCCGTGAAAGGAGAAACTACACTGAAACACAAGATGTCTTTTTTATGACTTTCAATAAAAAGAAGAAAAAAGCCTTAAATCGTTTTTTGCGAGTGGTAAACGTACATTTTTCGTTTTTCAGCTAGCTTCTGACCATTTTTAGTCGGCCTTATTCATCACATGCAATTTATTTCTTCTAAGCACTTCTCATAACTGGAAGTAGTACACCTTACAACGGAAAGATAGTCCAGATAAGCAAAACCAACGGTTCCGTTCAAAGTGGACGCATATGTGAAGACAGAAAGTCGTGCCAGTTGGTTTGAAACTGCTTCAAGTAGTCACGATCCCGGAAGTTGATTAAGTTGATAAGTTCCTGTGACAGAAGAAAACCGAGCCAGTATGCGACAGCCGTGAAGTAGCAAATTCTATTATCATCGTTATTATTTTTGGAGAAATTTACATTTCTCTATCTTTATTTTTGGTCATTGCCATTTCCTGTGCAATAAGCAGATCGCCGGCTTTTTGTTACAGTTTTGCGTTTATTACAAAAATAGTTTCCATGTCATGATGTACATCCAGAATGTCTATTTCACTCTTTCCAGTTTGCGCACATCGTAAAAAAAAAAAAAAAATCAGCAGAGCTCGGAAAAAGTCCGAAAAAATGGCAATTTCTAACCATCACGTCGTTCTCGTTTGCTCGCCAACTTCATTAAATAGAAAAACGGGTTATCATTCTTTAGTCAAAAAGTTTTACTAAGGTAGCGGTTGTTGAATAGATGCTCGAATTTCGTGGTCATTCCATTTTTTTTCTACCAGTATGATATTCTATTAGTAAGAAATAAAGCGTGACGTTCGCCATACATGTAGCAAGCACCCTCATCTGCATCATTCATGCTAAAATTCGCTTTTTGTTTGGGACCTTTCACCCTCTTTTTAGAAAATGGTGAATCAACAATCGCGATAGTGTCTGGCTATCGCGATTGTTGTATCGCAGTTCCCTATTGCGATTGCAAATGTTGCATCAGATCTTTTCCCGATTCCCGTTTCGAAATCGCGATTGTGTATAGCGATTTCCAAAGAGTCCAAAACTTTTTCTATCGCAATGTACCCGGCTCGGTCAAGATCGCAATTATTGTATTGCGATTTCCCCTTGGCGTTAACTACTTTTCGACGTCCCCAGTGTTGTGTCCCGATTTACCGCCCAGTCTCGATTGCAATTATGACATATCGATAGTTGCCTCGCGACTTCTTCTGTGATGTCCCTATTGCGTTAGCGATTATTGTAAAATGGTTTTCCCTTTCTGACCTTTGGCAAACGTGTTTGCTGCCTTACAATTGCTGTATCGCGATCACGAATGTTGCATTGTAGTTTCATCACAATTTACGTGTTGCGATCGCGTTTGTTGTATCGCGATTGTTGTATCATTCCCGATATATCGCGATCGTATTTGCTGTATTGCGATGGTGATTGTTATATCGTGATAAAACAATCGTGATTGCTGCCGGTTGCTGCAACACGTCTTCCATGCCGTGATCGACATTTTTATATGGCAATCAAGCAAAAGTAAGAGAGAAAGTACCCTTGAACTCTTTTATGCTTTAACAGATACCAGAAACATGGAATTCTTGCCAATGCGGTCGAGTCTTAACAGAGACACGAACAATCGCTGGGAAAAGATTTTCAGGTGAGGCCGGAAAAAATGCAACTATTTGACTACTATATATTAGTTTGTGATTACTTTGAATGCAGGGGAAAACACAACGCAGAATCAAACTCAGTCAGGTGGGACGTACTTCTTGCTGCGCGATCCCTCTTTGTCGTTTCTACAACTACATGTAGTGTATGCGCGCCTCGAAGGGGAGGTGAATAGTGGTGGACTATACCGAGACGTGAAGTATCAAGTTATTCTACGAGTTATTCTATCTAGCGCTGCGCACCGATCCGTTTAGTATGTACCAAATCATTTGGATGAAAAAGAAAAGGTTATTTTTGTAATTAAAAGGCATCACTAAGTAGGAGCTTTTAAATTTACAGTGTTTTGGGATTTGTCGAGCGCATTTTTTGGATTTTGTAGCAAATTTAGTAGGAGAATAATTTTCTACCCACCAGGAAACACAGTAAAATGTCGCCTTCCGAAGCTGTCGTGAAACGTCCCGTAACAGTGAATTCGACTTAAATAGCTTAACTGGATTTTCCGATTAAGAGCGCCAATCAAAACGCGCGAATATTGCTGTCCTCTAATTTGGTAGGAACTAAACCATTTTGATCGAAAGGCTGGCACCACCAGTAGTTTATTCATGAAACTGTGTTTACTTGCTTTTCCTCGAATCTTCCGTAAGCGACCACGATTGGTGGTCGCCTTAAGTCGCTAAGGAGAGGTTGCCTCTTTAGTGTCGTTTTGACTCAGATGGCTCAGGATATTTTAGTTTTATGAGAAATGTGTCTCAAGCAAACGGTAGTTTCATTTAACAGAGATGATAGTTGATCATCATCTGGTACGCTGTCGTTAAAATGTGGGGCGTGGTGGCTTGAACTCTTCCGATTTCTCCGATTAATGTCACAGACCATCCAATACGATCCAACTGTCAAAGATTTCGTTGCTTCAGTAGTGATAGCAAAATACAGGGCGGTCAAGAAATTCTGAAGTGCCGATCGTCGGGGAATATTACCGAACCATGCAACCGGGTCACAAGATTTCAGTTTTATAGGAATTCTAGGCCCTCCGCTTCCCTCTCCTGGGGCATGGGACGAAAAAATACCTGGGAACCAGGTTGCCATTCTGCGTTGTTCAAGCAATGTTTTTAAATGGCTCCACCTTGTTTTTGTTTTCAGATTACAGAGCCGAGTTGTACACCCGTTTAGTGATTGAGGAAAGCAAGAAACAAGCGCGGAAAAAACGCACAAAGGGCAGCAGAGCTGCACCCCAAGGACAGCAGAGAGAGGTCGGTAGCTCACGATCATTTTTTAGTCCTCGAATGTACATGGAGAGTGGGGGTACCAAAGGTTTTTTAAGGTTTTTAGCCTCAACCTCTTTTCTTCAGCAGATGAGTCATTTATTTCTCAGACACCTCTAGGCAAACTTTGGCTACAGTCAGTTGTTATAGTTACCAGATTTAACGTCATAATAAGGTGAAGCCATTTTTACCCAAAATGCAACTTTTAAGCATTTTGCCAATAATTATGCTAGTTTTTGTAAATTATGCTCTTTTTAGCAAAAACTGCAGAAATTATGCTTCTACTATTTATTTAGTTTGTTCAACACACCTCAATAACTATGCGACAACAAGTAAATGGCAAATACATTTACCGTATTTACATCTTGAAAATTTAAGAGTGCATTAAATACATTGTCTTACAAGTACAAAAACTCAAACAACTAACAACTAGCACGCGGGTGCAATCTTGGGAATTATGCCAAAAAGTATGCTAGCAATCTATCAAAGCCTACATATTTGGGTATGAATTTGTTTGTACATCCGAGATTAAAGGAAGAATCGTAAAGCCTCGGTTCTAGGTGGGACTATCGTAAAGTTTATTTAGGCACTTTGTATTCCAGACGAAGAGAAAACAAGTGTTGTGAGCGACGCTGATACCCAAACAGGTTTCTTATGCTTAGATAGGCATGGATGATTAAATTGGTTTTATTTTTGTTTTATTGATTTTATTTTATTTCTGTTGGGAGGGTACCTCTAAACAGTGGCTACCAAATGATGTCCCGACAGTGTCCTCCACTGTATAGACTTATTTCTACTCGACTATCCTTCTTCATTTCCCCGACTTTGAGACTGGCTTCCCAGAGTTTGGTTTACTTGTAGGAATTGTTTCAATTTAACAATGACTTGACTGTTGCCTAGTATTTTGAACATGGTTTGGAAGAATTAAGTTTTCCTACCTCTTAACCGGCTGAAAAGCTTTACAACGATTTTGAGTCGACATATTGCAAATTTCCAGAAACCTTATCCAAAAAATTGATTTTGAAGAATGAGAAAACACCAAAGAGACTGTAAAAACCATAGGATTAAAGGTCTTCCCCTTCCTTTTAAGGATTAACAAAAATGGTCGAAATGACTTGTAAAATGCGGCGACAGAAGCAATGACGCTTGTCATATAGCTGGAAATTTTTCCCAACAGCGCGCCTCTCCTTGGTTACTTCGAGGTCACATGACATCTAATTATGAAACTGATTCCCGCCAAAATCTCTGAGTGGGCAACATTGCAAAATCTATGACGTCAGGGGGAAAACAGTGCATTGTTACCCGCCATTGTTATATTCCTAGACTTTCTCTCAACTAAACAGGGACTGTCATTGGTTGATTCTTGGTCACGTGACCTTGACTAAAGTCAAATGTATCCCGATCGTGATACATTAAGCAATGTACCCCGCTCAGGCTACATTACAGCACGTGATCAAAGCATGGTGGAAAGTGGTGTCACAGAAGGCGGGAAAAACACCGCCAGGTCCTGCCAGTTTTCTTTTTCGAAAATAAACAACAACACAAACACGAAGCCTCAAGCTAAAAAGCAACGATTTTTAAAGTTATCCCAGAAGTTTCCAGAAGAAAAACAGCAGCTAGTGGAGGAAAACGATGCAGATAATATAACGAAAGTACTTTGTAAATCATTCATTCAGTGGTTTTGACAATTAAATTTTTTTTGTTATAAGTACCGAGTCCACTGTTTTGGATAGCTCCGGTTATTCTTTTGTTGCTGTTGAAGTGAAAGTCTAAAAATATAACAAAACACTTAATGTCAGGTCCCTCGGGAAACCAGTTAGTTTTGTTTTCCCTCAAGTCCTGATGTTTCCCTCGACTTCGTCTCGGGAAACATCAGGACTCTTGGGAAAACAAAAGTAACTGTTTCCCTCGGGATCTGGCATTAAGTGTATATTGTTGACCGACGACTGCCGTTACAGCGAGGTTTAATGAATTTCCAGCTTTAAAATTTCCAGCTATATAACAAACCTCTCAATGACTGGTCGTGGGGGAGACCGTTAAGTTTGTTGACAAGATTAAATGTTTTCCTCGCAACCAGTCATTAAACGTTTATTATTTCATGTTAATTTCCACATTAAAAAGGTAAAATTTACCGACAGCTCTACCGGCCTTGTGATATTCATTAGGTTGTTATCTTTACGAATACAACTTTAGAGAACGAGATTACCCAACTTGCTTCGTGGAAGAAAAAGAAGAAAACGAACAAGACCATCGCTACTCGTACGAGAACAGACGGCCACAGCAGTACAAAACCAACGGGAATATAAGCAAACCCACGAGACAGCGGTGGCTGAGAATGTTTCCCCCGCGGAAACATCAAAACAAGCAGGCAATTCATTCACATCAGCTCTGGCTGAGATCAACAAGAGACTTCAAAACCAGAGTAAGCTGTGGGCTTGCCTTGCCAGCGGATTACCGCTCACGAGTGCAAACACGTGACAAACATATGATAGACATACAGGAGGCAACCTGCTATCACAATATGTAGACAGCCACTTTAATCTCGTGAAAAAAAAAAACAAATAGCTGGCAGTGAGTAGTACTTCGTACCCGTCGTTTGGTTCCAAGTTAATTTTACAGAACTGACACTCTGTTTCTCTAATACTCGTCGGTCGTGGGTAAAAATCTTGTGAAACTAGCTCGGGGAATGACGGAGACTCGTTAAGGGCTGAAACGTGTAACTCGCGTTCAATGCTCGTGAATATTCATTTTTTGTATGTGTGTGGAGGGCGAAAATACCATACAGCGACCTTCTTTTTCTTCTCCTGAACTTCTAGACAGTCTTTAGAGGAACTGAACGAGATGAAATAAGAACGATAACGTTTGAAGCAACGCGAATACACTTTTTAAGTGACGTGTTTATAGATGTCGCCATCGTTTGAGCTCCCTCAGGTTTCCTCTCGAGAACGTGGAGTAAAATTACGTCACGTCTTTACGAAATTTGATTGGTCGGTTACCTTTTCTTCTCGTTGTAAATATGGTAGAGTCGAACCCCGCGGCTTTACGGACACCTCGTTATTACGGACACTTTTCTTTGTTCTTGGGGGAAGCCCTTACATTTTCCTTAAATTCAACCCGCTTAATATGGACACCCTTTAATACGGACAACGGACACTTGTTTCTTGCCCAATCAACAGATTCTCAAAGAAAGTCATCTTCGCCAATGCGGACACTTCACGATCAACTGTGTGCCTTGATAGAACCTTCCTCTTCGAATGTAAAAAAGACCTTCAGCTGACAGTAGTTCCCAGCCTACAGTACACCGAATAGGGTGAATTGTAGATGTCCATTTCAGACTATTTTGGCATTACATGAATCATGAAGAGAACGGTTTTGATTAAGTAATATATAAATGAACGATTTTTGAGTCGCTTTCCGTGGATTTAGTCCGAGAAATGATGGTTTTGTGAAGGTTAGAAATGTTTAATAAAATGGGTCTTTTTTAATTTCATAACATGACCTGCTTAATACGGACACCCCGTTAATACGAATACTTTCTTTCGCTCCTTCAGTGTCTGTATTCACAGGATTTGACTGTATGTACTTGCGAAAATGAAAATTTATGAGCATTGGATAGAGCAAACTTATGGTAGTTACACGTCTCAACCCCGTATGAGTATCTGGTAATGATTTATGACTAATGGTTAATAGCAAGAGCCACTTGTGCCGCCATTTTTTTTATTTGTTGACCCCGCCTCGCTTTGGCGCCCTGAAATCGTGAAAGCGAGTCTTCCGGAAGTCAACCAGTTTACCGGAAACTGTTTTCGCATGGTCCGCATAGTTCTAAAAATAACTTTTTTGGGATTAAGATATCCCGGCCAACGCCCTGAGTGTCCCTCTCTGTCCTATTATGGCTCTTGTTAATAGTTAATAGAAAACTAATAATAATCAATAATTATAATTTACCCCGTTCACATACCTCAAAGACTGTTAAGACGAACAAATAGCCCATTTCCGAGTTCTCACTTTCAAAACGAGGCTAAGTACAAAACCTTTCTTTTGAAAATGAGTTTTATTTGCATGAGAATAGAAAATCATTTTCATATCATCGGCTTTGCACTTAGCTTTCTTTTGA
Organism: Porites lutea; assembly: GCF_958299795.1. Taxonomy (NCBI): domain Eukaryota; kingdom Metazoa; phylum Cnidaria; class Anthozoa; order Scleractinia; family Poritidae; genus Porites; species Porites lutea. The sequence continues at coordinate 35,761,462 of NC_133204.1, forward strand.
ATCAGAGGCATGGGCAACTCGGAAATGGCCTGTTGATCTGTTACTGAATCAGCAAAGTCACTGAAATGGTAGTGTCACCAGAACCGAGCTGATACAATGAAGCTTAACTAAACCCCAAGAAGGGTAATAGATGTTTTTTTATATATTATGTTCTGTTATTTTGATAAATGACAAAAAACAATAATTATTTATTAGTTATTATACTGAACTACTAACCATTTATGCCATTTATCATTACCCACGACTTGGACCCACGACCCACGACGCACGACCATTAATCAAACTCGATTTAATGCGGTTTTGCTTTGCACATTTCTGTCAAGAGGACCAAGAGGGTGCAAGGAATAAGAGACGTGGTTTGCGTGCTGTAAGTTTCCCGCGAAGGAACTAAAGGTTTTGATTGGGCGTTATGTGATTTACGGCGGGAGTGATGGAATGGCTTTCGGGTAGTGTTCCCCTTCGTTCTTACTCCTTCCCCTACGAATGTCTATCATCTGGCAGGCTAGGCACAAGAGGATCTCAAGATTTCTATTTTCATCCTGAGATATTGGCAATCAATTATATTTTCCGAATATACTTTCGTCCAAGGCCTACTTGCCGTGCCTATCAGTGTGTGTAAATTACGTCCTCAAGTCCCCTTCTTGACCAACAAAATTCAAAACAGAAGAATACTGGATTGCAAGGACCCATAAAGCACCCATAAAGTACAGGGGTTGTTCAGTTGCATTCTTCTAAGTTAGCTACTAAGGTAACTGAGAAAGTTTTCTTTGAATTGAAATTTCGTCGAGTTTGTTGTGTAAAACTTCAGTAAGGGCTTGTCCTTTATTTAGGAAACCGGTAAACAATAAAAAGAAATTACAGAGGATTCAAGAAAAATGCTCAGAAATAAATATTTGGGCATGTAGGAGATAACATTCAGTGCATTTTTGGAGGGTATTCAGTTAATATTTTTATTGTTGTGCTCGTTGTAGTTGTTGTTTTTTTCTTTTACGCATATCTTCGGGTGAAGCCGCTCTGTTTCAATGATTATGCGAAGTAACAATGAACAACTTTGAGACTCCATTCTTTGATGGTTGTAATATTCAAAATGCGATACGTTTGAATACTACTAGATGAATAGTAATACTGGTGTTTGGTTATACATGTACAATCATCCCTCGATCCTGACGACCAATTTAATGCTAATAGGTGAGGGAAAATCTATCTGTTCTTGCTCATCTGCATAACATTTGGCACATCAGTGTGAAATGCAACGTTTGAACCGGGCCTTGGGTAGCCTGCGATCAGGCGGTCCTTCTTCCCTTTTGTTTGGAAGACGAGGGGGAAAGCATGGGTATCATTCTCGTTCCTCCCCACTGGGCGAGGTGCGAATTCCTCTTAGAACTGCCGCCCGTGCTCATTTCAGTTCGTAGTCATAAACAAAGATGCTTGAAATTCTATCCGATCTTTGATACAAGGTAGCGTACTGTTCCAATACCTTTTTTCTGGAATTGGAAGCAACGTACAGCAGTAAGAGCCGTTGAAGATGCATTGAAATACATAAAAATGTCAGTATTTAGCAGGAGTTTCAGCCAAAACTGCTAAGGGATATTTCAAAAATGTTGAGCAACGAGTCATTCTGCGTCAAAGTAAGGTTTGGAGCAATTTATAGTGCTTCTAAAACTAAAGAATACTTTTTAAAGAATAACATGATTGGCAATCGGCCTTTGTTTTCAGAATTAGGAAACACTGGAATTACCTGTCCCGAAAATTCGAACTGGTGGTTAGCTCGTTTAACCTCAGAGCAATTTGTTTTTGAAATTCCAAAACAATTTCACAACTAAGTTTTGAATGACTTTCTCGTTACGGACTTCTGCTCCAACGATTTCTCTGAAATTTATCTGGCATATTTATTATATCAATAAAAGCCAGTCAATACCAGAAATTTCAGCCAATAATATTAGCAAAATATTTTACTAGACGCGATTTCCATTCGACGGTAGGGTCCTTTTAAGCGCTAATTTCACAAAAAGTATTTACCAGCAGTGAAATCAGAATATTTCATAGTTTTGCCGAATGAAATCTATTGTCCTTTGTAAAGCTTGACAGCCATCGCGTTGAAAACAAAATTCAAGTTCTGGTGAAAAGTTCGTCATGGCTTAACCCGCCTGTATTAATGACGGAGCCACCTTAAGCAAGTGAGAAAGTAAGAGGCAAGAGACCGAAATCCTTTGTAGTATTAAGGTGGTTTCAAGCTAACATCCTGCTTGTGATCATGAATAATTACTGAAAAAAAAAAACCACAATTACTGAATTCGGCTTTCGTATGATATGAAGAATTATGTACATCTCGGAGGGGCTGAGATGGATAGCAGCGTCCAAGGTCTGCATAATTCTTCATATCATGCTCAGCCTCATTCAATAATTGTTAATTCGGTAACTAATAGACTATCTTTTTCACCATTGTATGTAATAAAATCCGATTTAATGTTTCCTGTTTTTGATCACTGAAGGCATTTGGAGAAATTCGCGAGAAGGAAACTGGAGTCGAAATGTGTCTCGCAATTGTTTCTGGGATGGTTACTGGGGACGCGACGGTCAGCTAGTTAAGCAATGGAAAACGTTTTCCGTGTTTGCATAGCCTTATATAAACACGAGAGGGGTTGGGAGAATTCAAGACAGGTATGCAAACCCGAGACGAAGTCGAGGGTTTGCATAACTGTCGAGAATTCTCCCAACCCATCTCGTGTTTATATCAGGCTATGCAAACACAGGAAGAAAGTTTTCTATTGCTTTTATAAAATAACTTTCCCGAAACAAAACGCAAAACCCTTTGTTTGGCACTGATTAAAAGATAAATTCTTACCAGTCGCAAAGTCTTGTCCACGAAGCCAGTTGCACGCGTAATCAGTTCTTGTTTTGCAAAAAGATGCTTCCCAAAATACGGACTTTTCTCCCTTAAAATGTCAGCTTAAGCGAAAAAAAAAGTGACACACTTTCTTTGTAACGATTTTCCAAGTTTCAGCCGACGAAGGAATGAGTAAATAAAGTAAACTTGTCGAGTTTTGAACTCGAAAACTTTTTCAAATTCGTGCTTGCGTGATGAGCGCGCGAAAAGCAAAGCATCTTGACGCTTAACAACCATGTTTACATACTCTCATACAAACACTCCTCTCGGCCAATCAGAGCGCGCGTACTATTTTAGTTACTTTATGACAGCCAATGGCCCACGTTCGATATATTAAAATTCTAACATGACTCCGATGCTTGAGGCTCAAAATTGCAAAATTTTTAACACTCCATTGTCTTGCAATTCCCAAAAGAGACTTGAGCACAAAGAAAACCAAACCAAATGTAGACAAATGACCAGAAAGCCTCGGAGTCATGTTAGAATTTTAATATATTGAACGTGGGCTATTTTTTCCCTGTCCCTAGTAACAGTCCCAGAAGTCTTTGCGAAACTTAACTAGTCTGAGTTCGAACGTTCATATTTGCGAATCATTAACTCGAACGCAATCTCTAATTAGAGAGTTGCTTCTCCCGCGTTTACGGTCAAGATCACTGTGGTAATCCATTGTGCTTCCTGTAAAAGATGAACCCAGTTTGTATCGAGAGCTGGTGCTTGCGGAGGACCCAGTTCTGTCTCGGCGCTTGCGACAAAGTTGACATAATTTACGAAAGGCCTTTCTGTAGCTGCGATTAAGGCAAGAGTAGATGATGGGGTTTAAGCAAGAGCTTGTGTACTCCATCCATTTAATGATGTTTAATAACGAACGAGGAACTGCAAACGACTCATCATACGCATAGCAAAGAATGATGGCGAAAAATGGTCCCCAGCAAAGCACGAACAAACCAATCAAAATGGCGATAGTCTTGGCCGCCTTGACGTCACGCTCATAGCTGTGCCCTTTGCGCAGACGATGAACTTGTTGCCTGGCAACAAGATAGATTCTTGTATACATGACAATCATTACGAACAGCGGTATAAAAAAGCTGGCACAAGAAACAAAATGCATGTAGCTTGATCTCGTCGGCCAGCTTGCTAATCTCAGCCCAGACACTACGGTAGCGTATAACCAAACAAACAGAATCATCAAAATGGCTCGGACAGAAGTCATAACATTGGGATAGGAGAAGGGATCAGTGATGGCTGCATGCCTGTCAACTGAGACAGCCGTAAGGTTCATGATCGACGCCGTCCCGCATAGGATATCCATGCAGTTCCAGAAAGTCCTGAGCTCTTTACTAAACAACCATCGATTAGACGTCACCTGTAAAGCACACCAGAAGGGCATGGCTACTATGGCAACCAGAATATCGGCCGCGCTCAGACTGATGACAAAATAATGGCATACGGTCCGGAGTTCCTTAAACAAGTAGAAACTGATGCAGACCAGCGAGTTTCCAATTAAAGTGAAGATGACCAGCAGGCCTCCCAATAAAGCCGCCAAAATGTTTTCAGTATCTGGATGAATGCTTGTATCTGATTGGTTGCTGATGAGTGTTGATGAGTTCATTTTCCAGTGTCGCCACTAGGCTATCCCTCACCTGTTTAAAAATATAAAAATTTTCTCACCTCCTGCAAACTGCAATGAAAACTTATTGAATCAATGAACTGACTGTATTTAAGACTGAACTGCACAAATCATTTTATTAATGATAAGCGAGGTAAATGCAAACCACAAGCGATGGACATTTTAAAAGTTACGTTTCGTAAAGGGCAGAAAAAGACTTTTTTTTAACGCCGCGGAAACCACTTATTAAACTTTTGCAGTATATATGACGATGTAAAATACCGGCTTTAAGCGTTACTTAGAAAGCTGCTTTAGTTTATTTCACCAGAGAAAATACAAAAGACAATAATACAGAAAATACACAGAAGCAATGTGGTGAGGAAGCCCAAAAAGAAAACATAAGGCTTATAGATACTGGGCTCTCTCGGGGTATAAAAGTGTAAGTTTACAGCGCCAGGAGCGAGTGTATACTATTAAGTTTCTTTCTCCAAATCATGCAGTGCAGTTCTCTTATGTCGGTTAGACTTAACTGAAGCAACGTTACGAAATTACAAAACAATGACTTGCTTTGGAAGTTTATCGGATAACAAAAGACTTACCAGTTAATAAGACCTTTTAAAAACCGGCTTTGAAGCCAACAATCATTGACGGGAAATTCCCTTTAAGTGTCATTCTTAACTTTTCCATGAAATCGACTTAAACTGTGTGCACTTTTTCTCTCATACTCCGAGTAAACGCATAAGAAATAAGGCGAAATGCCTGTTTTATAGTATAAAACGACTCCCACTATTTCAAAACAACCAATTATTAACATCTTCAGCTGCTGTCATTGAGATAGTTAATTTGTCTTTTAACACCTGAACATTGATTGGGATTGGTTCATTGCAGCTTATGATGACTTTACGGCGTAATTAATTTTTTAAACCGAGACTTTATTTTTGTAAAAGAGTAAAAATCGAAGATTCATGATTAGATAAATCTTTCATACTTCTCTTACTAAGCAGGACAAAGCCATGACGAGCCTGTGGCTTTGCTGTGGCGCCAACGTAAACTTGTTAACTGATCACGTGGGAAAATATATCAACATCTCAACGCCGCATGTAGTTATAGAAACAAAGCGCTCTTAATTAAAGAGAAAAAGTTACAGTTGCGTGTCTGTCAACATGAATATTGCCAATTTTCGTTGTTTCAACAAACTAGGTAATACGTTACGGAAAACAAGAATATAGTGAAGGGAATTCAATCACAAGGCTGTATGCAGATGCAATAAGAGAATAGAAAACGTCCATGACTGAAACACCTGTCGCATGGTACACAAAACTAACACTACAAATCAATAACAATTCTATCTGGCAAATCATCAGATTAACGTAACATATCTTTGTGGATACTTTTGCTCTGAAAATTTCGGAATTTTTTATGCAAGTTAGGAGCTGGTATGTCTTTTTTGATATCCAACTCCCAGAACTTCGAGGACTTGGTGATGTCCTTGATTTGTCTAAAATTACTGAACCGAACCACTATGTCAGTTTTTGCTCATTAAAATAAGCTAAACAACAAATGTCCACTTTTAATGGATACCCATGGTCGCGTTGTTAACGAAGCTTTCTAACTGAAATATTTACGGTGGCTTTTGAGACAGAAACCGGCGGGTTTTCTTGGACATTCATTATCGTTTCCACAAGTTTACCTCGGTAATACGACCTATAAGATCCTCGGTGAAGCGATTTACCCGAAAATGCTTTGTTATTGCAGCTGGAAAATCGTAAGTGTGTACCTGAGAATTCTGGTGATGTGTGTAATATCTGGTAGATGAACTCTTAGCATTAATTAAACTAACTTCTGTATTTACATATTCCCAATAGATATGACCAAATTTTCATGACCCAACAGTGGTCTTGTTAACAGAGTTCTACTGTATTTGGCAGGAATATAGCCGTACCTTTAATCTATTTGTGCGACATATAGTTTGCTGTTTATAAATAAACCGCGCAGAAAAGTTGATTCTGGAATATAGGACGATGCACAATTTCTCAGTAAAAATCGGAATGAATAAATGATTAAAAAGAATTGAAAAATGCGACTGGAAAAGCTTAACTCACCCCAGAGGTGTGAGGAGCACCAGTCCGCTCCCCTCCCCCACCCGGTTAAAACCACGGCATCATTCACATAGGATACCCCACAAGAAAGCCAGCTAACAAGTAAAGCTTATTTTTCATTGAAAACTTTATGGCGGGCTAACAGTTTCACTCATTATCATCCAGGCGAGTAAAAACGAATACGATGTATATTAAAGCTGATATCGGCAGCGTTCTCATGAACTGGTGGCGTTTCCTTGGCAAGTACACTTATCAAGTCATTTTCCCAAATTAGCCCTAGATAAGTTACCTTGTCCAAAAACCTGCACTTTAAAGGGCTTCGAACAATGAAAACCGTCCAGGAAGCACTTTAGTCATAACTTTTCTACCCTGTTGAGGAAAATTTGTCAAGGAAAACCCGTCTACGAAAACTGATTCATCCTTGTATAAATTAGGCTTTATCTCCAAATTGTGCAAATAACAAGGTATAATTACTTTATAAAATATAACAGCATAAAACTAATGCCTCCGCGTCTGAACAGTCAGTTTTAACATTAAAATTGTTTTCAAAATGACCAGAAAGCCTGAATGCAAACTGACTAATTCCTTTCATTACACGGTGAATTCAGTGCTAACCATATACAAGTCAGACGAGGCTTATACAACCGAAGTCAAACCAAACAAACGTATTAGCATACATGTTGTAAGAATCATCTTTTACCAAGAGGAAAACGGTCAGTTTGGGTCGACACTTACACTTTTGATAACAACTGCATTTCACGCTCCATGTTTCCTCCAAAATTTCTTCCCCACTTTACGATATGTCTTGATATAAGTAAAAATTTTAAAATACGCTGATCAACTTTTACACAAACAAGCCAAGCTAATATCAACAAGCAAACTTACCAGAATACGTACAATAATACTCTGGCCGGTCATTTACAACAATAGATTTTTTTCAAAGATGAATGGTTGACTTGCTCGCTTTCACGTGAGGTGGATAGTTAATCGAAGGTTTGAAAGCACGGAAATGATGTTTGCTCATGGAATCGGCAGGGTTGTAGCTCTGTTTCCAGAACTCACAAATGCTAATGGCTTTTAAACTACCTGGATTTTATTGAATGTGAATACCTTAAAGACAAACCAATCACGGGAACTCACTTGCATTGTGCGTTAAAAGCTCGTTAAAAACCGTAATAGAACCTTTTCAAGAGTGGGAAGCGTGCGTGAGCTTTTTGAGAAAATGCCCTAGGAATTTTCCCAATAAAATTAAAGCTTTGATCACCACTACACGAATTTCAATTATCGCTTATAAAGAGCGTTACCCCTTGGGCTCGCAGATATTGGTGTTTGCCACACTGATCAAACAAAAAGGATAATACGTCTATCTCAAGTCTTAGAACGTTGTTTTTCCAACAAAAATACGTGCGATCATAAACGTTTTGAAGATTTTCTCTTCAATTTTCTTCTTTTGACCTCTTTTACTGCGGGCGCCGTTCTCAACTTGACCAAGAAGCAATTGAAGAACAGAAGTTAATCATTAGCATACTGTGAACTGAAATAACCCGAGCATGTCTTACTTAATTGCACAACTGAGTACAATGATGATGTCAGACCAAACTGGTCCGGTCCGAGTAGGACGTTCTTGTAAAAACCGTGTCATCCATCGTCTCGAAGACAAATTTGATTTCTAGGAAATATTTTTAATCGTTCAATGAAATGACTAACATTGGCTTCACCCACCAGCTGGCTGGAAATGAAACCTTGAGGAGAAAAAAAAAAACAACAAGAAAATGTTTTCTTGTAGATAATGAGTTTCTTGAATTAGATTTCAGATGAAATAAAATTACTTCCAAAAAAAAACCAAGCGAAATTACGGAAACGAAACAAAAAGACAAACCCGTTTTGTTCCAAGAATACGTCGGTGATCGACCGACGATATGTTACTAAAGGTACGAAGACTGAAGGATGCAAAGGGTGTTGCCAGTGGGGCAATTCGGTCAAATGCTTTTATCTTTTCATTTTGTATAGGCGTTTTCATTTAAAACATCGCCGAGATTTTATTCGATCTTAAGTCCCTCAATTTAGTTACAGTCCTAATGGCACAAGAGAATGTTTGGATGATTTTTTCAAATGTTTTTATAGCGTGGAATGGTGAGTGAAGGTCTGTGTTTTGAATTATGGGAAAAGGAAAATCGGTTACAGACTGTAATTTAAATATAAAGATTTGATTAGAATTGAATTGAAAATCTTATTATTGAAACAGACACAGACCAGACAGTGTGTCAAATGGTCGAGGTGCCCATCAACGGAATAACCGGTTTATTTGTTCTCTTCTTCTAACTTTTTCCGATTCTCGACTCAACCCACTTAAAAAATAAAAAAATAAAAAATAAAAAATAATAATAATTATAATAATAATAATAGCACAATGCCTTTTTCAGGAACTGGTATTTACCGAGAAATTTCAAACAACTCTCGTACCGCGAAAAAGATAGCGAGAGACTTTTTTTCATCAGTGGTTATCAACGTCACCTGCATACAAAAATATACGAACTCTCATCCCTGACTTATACAGAAGACATTTAGCATCTTTCAGAGAAACTTTCTGCCATTTATCATCTCGACAGATCTGACTCCTGTCACCTCTAGCTTGCAGTTTAGTGTTAAAATACTGATTTCCAGTCAGAAAAGAAGTATGAATTAATTAATTAAATAATCTCTTTGAAAAATAAAGTGTGAAATTTTAGACCTGAAAAAGGAAGGTATTAAAGGATTTCTTGCCGAACAAAACAGTTTGCAGAACTCATCATTTTCACTAGGTGTATTTGTAGTTAAGGTGCAGTGAATGGGGAATGTAGTTAGAATAGCTCAGAGTTCTATATAAAGCAAACCTGGGGGTTACTTAGACGTAATTATGACGGGGAGGTGCAAAGTCTTTCCTTTGTGAATGGGGTTGGCTCCTAATTTTTTTGGTTATTTTTAAGGGTTGAAATTATTTTCAGTCGGATCAAAAACTGTCTTATTTTGTTCCTTTGGACACTTTCTGGTCTAATGGCAATTTCTTCGGCTTTAATATTTTCCCTCATTCGCACCTTCCCGCCGCCACTGTTTGTAATCCTTGGTTAACCCCCACCCCCAGCCCCTCGGGGATCAAACGCACCTTAAAGAACCATTTACCTCATTCAGAACAGTTGAAATGCCTGGTAAACACAGAAACACAGCGACTGATGCAAGATCCTTCCCCATTTTCCTCCCCCTCCCTTACTCAAATCCGTTACTTTATCACGTTTTAATGTCGGCAAGATTCATGCCTCAATAAAAACATCCGCCAAAGGGATTCTGAGGGTTTAATTGTCAAGTTGTTCATTTATCAATAAAATTTGATTTTTTAGACAAGGCACACTTCGTCAACGTAAAACACTTTTCAAATTTACAATAGAATACACTTAAATGTTCACACTCTTATTTTTCTGAATGTAAACAATGGCACTGCTATCAACGTAAGCTTCTGAAAAGTGTAAGCAAATTCTTTTTATGAGCTGACGTTGCCATAATCACGTGTCATCAGAACAAAGCATGTCGACATTCAGAGAATTCATCCGGCAGTTTCTGAGCTGAACTTTGAATGTCCTGTGAATTAGTCAAGACAAACCACTGAACGCAATTAGTTTATGCGTAAATAAAATAAAATGCGCTTCGCAACGTCTTAAGTAAACGTCTATAATTAATGAGAATAATGCTTTCTTGGGTTAATGACACGACGAGTCAAAAAAAAAATATATCGAGTTCTTCCAACAGGAATCGACCCCATGACCTTGTGGTAACTAGTCCAGAATCTATACAAATGAGATACAGCAGGGTTTATTCTAGAGCGCAGCTTTGCGGGATTTCCGCAATTTGGAAAAAAAATGCCGCATAAAATTTTCGTTGCCGCGTCAAATGGGGTGCACAAAAAGTAGACCCAAGGATAAGTACTATTTTTTTAAAAATAAAGTATTCGAAAACAACACTGACAACAACACTGATTTGACGGCCGCTCTATAAACTTACTTTGGACTTTTATAGCATCTTACTGTCTCAATTGCCTTTCTCTTCTTCGTTTGAGTCTTTATTTCACCAGACAAACATTCGGGATTCTGCAGTAATTCGAGCTCAGGCTTTTTCAGTTGCCCAGAATGTTTCAAAGTGCCGGCAAAGCGTCGGGCAAGTCTGACCCATGTAGAATGTCAAAAGTCTTAAAAAGCACTCAGTTTTTTTTGGATTTGGTGCCCCCTTTCTTGAGAAAGGGCCCCCTAAAATTACAGAAGAGGGTCCATTTGACCATCATTCTCTATTTTCCAATTCCCCATAATACACTCTGTTTGCCCCCCAAATTTTGCATAAACCATTGTTTTTAAATGCTCCTGGGAGTATTGCATTTTCCCAAGAGCATTTAAAAACAATGGTTTATGCAAAATTTGGGGGGCAAACAGAGTGTATTATGGGGAATTGGAAAATAGTCAATTGGCCAAATTCTAGTCTGGGAAACTACCCACCTACCCCTCCCCTAAGCTATCATTTTGCCCTAAGTGAGTAGTAAGTATTAATGTTGGCTTAGGGGAGGGGTAGGTGGGCAGTTTCCCAGAAACGTATAGTGATCCAAAAAAGGTTCATGCACAAATTTGCATTAACATTCTAATGAGGTGAATTGTACTTTGCCCCAAGAACGTTCTTCTTGTTCAACTGCCTGAATAAACTGGCATCTATACTTCTTAGTCGTCTACAAACATTTGACGGACTCAAAGAATAAAACCCAAGATTATTTAAACGCAGGTGCCGCAAGAAATACATTTCACCTAAAACTAGCCGCAATAAGTACCATAATTATCATAACTGAAGCCAAGGACAGGAAAATAAAAAAAAATTAATACAAATAGCCAACAAAATGTAAACCTAAGAAGAAAAACACAGTGAATAAGCTCAGAAAATTGGATACAACCACAATACCTTACGAGCAGCGAATAATTCAGTTACCTAGAGTATTCAAATAAATCAGTCGCAGCATTCAATTCAGAAGCGTGGAAAAAAAATTTTTTTTTTTTCGTTATTCTAAAGTCACCCCTTGCAAAAAAGTGTATCAATATTGATAATAAATTGCAAGATCACAGGTTCAAATTTAAGCGAATTTCGATTATAAAAGTAAGAGGTCACAATATCAGCTGCTTGGTGTTGATTCGGCAAAACACTAAGAACACAACACCTAGCAGACTGAAGATTTTTTAATTACACAAGAAGGCAGATCTCTAACACTAAAAGAACTCGAATCAGCCAACCGGTGACACTAAAACTGACTCGATCAGCCTTTTCTGTTCAAGAGTACAATAATCTTTTAGTACATCCCCTCCGCTTTCTTTCTGAGGTGGGCGGAGGCAGCCAAGAGGGGGAGTGTTCGCCTATACGCAGAAATCGCGTGAGGCGAAATAGTTCCTCTATATATTCTGCTAAATTTAGAAAAAATTACGTTCTAAAATTGAAATATACATTTTCACATAATATAATGACCATTAGGAAGAAAAATGCTGATTTGAATTATAGTATTTACACCTGCGACAAATGGCGATTAAATTTAGAAGCAGTCAAACGACGCCTATGTCATACACATGCCAAAACTTAATTATAGTAAATTTGTGAAAAACGTATTTTTGTGCAACGAACCTTAATTAAAGATAACAAGTGCCTGAAGCCTGTTATAGTAAATTAATAATTATTTAATCAATACCGCCATAAGATTAGTACTAATCGTAATTTGGTTCCACAAAGGCACCGCTTTTGAGTTCGTTCTTGTATATTCTCGTTTGAATTTTCTGACAGCTTATCTTAATACAGATAACTTGTACTGAAAAACCATTTAACAACGCAAAGAGGTTATTAAGGTTAAAATGTATATCTTCATTTCTAACTGAGATGCCTTTGGACTGACGACACTGTGACGAGTTCCTCTGTTCTGATAACGTACATTAGCGTGCCAACCGCGCGATTTCAATCTATCTACAGCCATCAGTGTTTTTCGTTTGTAATTCCTGTCACAGTGAAAAGCCTTTCATGACCAATATTCGATGCGCAAGCGACGTGTTGAATCAATGTTGTCAGCCTATATGTGGGTCCGGATGTGATTTACTGTATTTTCCTCCTCGGAAAAACGATTTGATCAGCTGACTTGATTAACTTCTTACCCGGAGGATCTACACGAAACAAATGTCTTGCAAATGGTTCATAGAAATTTATAAACTGACTAGCTATCGTAATTAGATTCCATTAAATTCGTCTTGTAAGAACAAGCCTCGACTTAAATTTTTTCATATTTAACTGAGCTTGTGGGTTATCGTGTTTTTGTAAATGATTGAGAAAATCTAGCATTTGTTCATCAAAACTGCAGACCACCCAAAGGTGAATTTCAAAATAATAATTATTAACAATGCATCTTCCCAAAAACACAATGGTTCATATGTTGGTTGCTGTTAGTGTGAGGTCAATTCAAATCTCTTATGAAACACTTCAAAAATTGGCCTCGTAAGAGGTGAGAATAGTTTCATCAGTTCTCGAGAGAAGCGAAATGAAAGCAACACGGCCTGATACGGCACGCTCTCCGCCTCAAGGATAATTACCGCCGTTTTTTGTAGCTGCTGAAAGCAGAAAACTGATCCAAAAGGTCATACTCTTACTAAAATGATTCGATAATTTTTTTCATCTTAGATAATATTCTATGCTAGTGAAAGGATTTCTCAGTAGACTTAGTTGAAGCGGATTTTTAGAAAAATCGTTGGTGAAAGTTTTGACTGATTCATAATTATGTAACATCTTATTTGAATAAATATTCTATGTCAAACACAAAAACATGGTAAACAATCACAGAAAAAAACCAACTCGTCAACATATAGAGACCTTTGCGAAAACCCCAACCCTTTAAATCCTAACATCAAAATTAAGATTCTCATTTGTTTCCCCTTTAAGCTTCCTATCGAGGTAATGAGAATTTGTTGAAGTATCAATTAGAGTGATCATAATTATAATTCTCGTCACTAGTGTGTGATGTAAACCATTGATATTACAAAGGGAAAATTGATGCTGATCACTCTTAAGGCCAAAAACTACTGAGTTGTTTTTACAAAAGGGGCGACTGTTCTGCAAGTAGACTTACAGTTACGACGTCATAAACGTCTCTTGCCGAATTCCCACCAAATAGGCTCGATTATCAGCCGTTGTTCGGGAAATTTTCAAAGCCCTGAAAAAAATAAATAAATTTACAACATCGAATTCACAGCGACTAGCTCCGCAAAGATAACAACTGACAAAGGCGTAAAACTGAAAATAATCCTCAGTTACAAGAAGATTGTAGAAAACAAAAAACAAGTGAATAAACATACGGCGTATTACTTTCTGCTTACTTCAAGTAAAATTACACTTCCGAAATCTTCTGGAATTGATCGCTAGGCCAGACATATATTACAAACGGTCAAGTGGCTATCCTCAGATATAAAGGTGTAATCTTTTATAACTCGAGTTTACCAGGAGGTGATCTCATCATAGAAGATAACGCCTGACGCTTTACCAATATCGCATCTACAGTTTGATCACTGAAATAAAACTTATAAAAATCAGCTGTTTTAGATCGATTCAGCTGGATGATTCAAAACTAATGCCGGCATTGTTTTCAATAATACGGTGATCGAAAGCGTGGTGTATAAGCTATACATGGCAATGTTGACATACAAAATTTAAAGTTGGTAAAAAGGTAGTAGATGTTTAAATATGAACATGTTTTCATAAGGGCGCAAGTTAGTACTTATTCCAAAGAATACTGAATTTTTCGCACAGAAAATATGCCATTAATTCACCGTACAATTTCCAACTCACACCACAATGACTATAGCCACTATTTCAGTGATCAAAAAAATGTATTTTGCTAAAGTTTTGAATGTTTAAAGTAAATTTTAATTGAAATGCAAATGGCCTCGTCTGTATGGTTTCTCCACAATCATAAGTGCTAAGAAAAATGAGGAAAACAAATTCCACGAAAATCGTTATACGGTCTGTAATATTTGCAAACCATACAGACTAAACAACTGGGTTAGAACTTTTATAACTATCCAGATAAATAAATATATCATAAACAAATAAAATGGTACATAGCAAAAACGAGAAATTCGTTCCTAGATCGTAAAATTCTTTCATGGATTGATGATCGAGATTCGCTTTTTTTAGCCTTTAAAAACCATCAGCAAAAAAAGATCCTTTGTTTTACCGGAAACCTTTGTTCATTATCCTCATCTGATAATCTCTTCATTTGTTGAGAAATAGGACACTGCTGCTCGTAGTTCCTCTTCGACTCAAAAGAGGTAGATAACGTTTTATTATTATGATTTCAATTTTTAAATAAAACGAGCTGCGCGCTTGCTGCGCTCAAAACAGTTTGGACGATCCATTTATGGCTTTCAATTATAAAGGTTTTTTCGTATGCGTTCTTGTTAAAAGTTTTTTCTTCTTGGGAAGTTTTTCCTGACCGAGCCCAGTTTCGTCTCCACCTGGATGCTGCTTCTTTTTTCTTCTGAAAATTAAAAGAACAAATCAAAGAGTTTATAACTTAAACAATATTTTGAAGTTAGACAATACTAATCAAACAGGATTTTCTGAACAAAAGTGAATATTAACTCCTTCACAGTATGGCGGTACTACAGTTAAGGATAAGTTTGTCAAACCCTCTTTCAATTTCCTCTCTTGTTGAATTCTTACAATCACCACCTCCAGGCATGCAAAAAATGTCATTAATCAAGATTATCGCGGCCAGGTGCTTCTAAAATAGATTTCGTTCTCTTGACTTATAAAATAACTTCTAAGGATCTAGAGCGAATTTGTAATACCGTTTGGCACCAAAATTTTGTGGGAGTTTTATCGGGCGGATACGCGATTTTGTTTCGATAGGAATTAATCCTTTCCTTTTTCATCCAGCTTGGTACTACTCTTTTGTATTGAGAGTATCGGTGTGATAAAAAACAAACAACTACCAAGTCATGATACGAGCCGGGTTTACCATAGCTTGAGAAAACAGCCGACATTTGGCAATGTTACCGCTGGTTTCCACGAGAAGTGACGTCTGAGGAACGAGCGCACAAATTCCATACCGATGACGTGTCACCAACCGGATCTGGCTAGTGCTTCTAATTGGTTAATAATTTGCTTCAGCCAATCAAAAGCACTTCCCAGGTGTGGGCAGAATTTCTGCGCTTGTTTCTCAGACTTCATTGCCGCCGCGGGGAAACCGTGGGCAACGTCACGAAATGTTGGCTGTTTTCTCAGGCAAGGTTTACCAGGTTATCCTACTACATCAGAAATTGCTGCAATTTGATTGGCTTAGAGCAGTGGTATTCCAGCTTAATTTGAAATACCTACATGTGAAAATTACAAACCTTGCGTGGATAGTAGTATAAACAAATAATAGCATGATTTGTACGTGATATGTGGCATAAATACCAGTCCTGATATTTCAAAATTGTCTCGAATTTCACTCCCCTAACGGCTCGTGAAATTACGTATAACAATTTCGAAATATCACTCGTGGTATTTATGCCAATATCACTACAAATCATGCTATTACCTACACATATCTCACTCTTGTGTTCATCTAAGAAATTTTAAGAGACAGCTCAATGGACGTGGAACAACTCTTGACTTTCTTTGTTTCTTTGCGGCAGTTCTTAAAGTTCTTTCGCAAAAACTTTACAGTATCCGGAAACTGTATTTACAAGATAGGCCGCAAAGTTACTCAACTTGCTTTCTTCCAACGGAGACGCATGCGTAGTTGGAGGTTTCGCTTCGTTCGCAGAAACAGAAATCTCGTCTAACCGGACTGGTCAGCCCTCCGGCATAAAAAACAACAAGTTGCGGGGCGAGATCTCAACAAACACGGCTTATTTCCTGCAGGTGTCCGTAAAAAGAAGTTAATTTCTGTGCAGAAAATTTTCGTGGAAACTTTGGGTTTGCGGATCGTTTCACTACTTTCACACAGACCATAATGCACCTTGTTCACCCCCCCAAAATTTTGCATAGCCATTGTTTCCAATTTCTCCTGGGTATTACAGTCGTCCCAAGAGAAATCCAAGGCAATGGTTATGCAAATGTTTGGGGGGGTAACAAGGTGCATTATGGTCTATGTGCCTATGTGAACTGAAATGGTGAATTGCAAAATTTAGTGCGACGCGACTAGGCGTGAGGACGACGCCGGATTTGCCGCCATTCACTGGCTTCAATTCACGTACATGAGGTAGAGGACTGGACTTGCATTCGTAGATTAATTATGTGATTACCCACTAGACTATTGCTGAAAAACGTAAGAAACAACCTTTTGTCAAATATTATTGTGAATTATAACCATTGATATATATTTTCTCTCGCTAAAGATAAGAAGATACTAAAGAGATTTTGAGTCACGTTTACGGCAAATGGCAAAAGTGAATTTGTACCACGTGAACAAGTTTTCCCTTAACTTGTGCTTTACTGTTCATTACTGCTACCGAAAAATTTGTAGTTTCACGTTAGTTTATCTATTAGCATTGTCTTGGACAGTGTTCATTTGCTTATTTTCTATTTTGTAAACTTTTCAACCAGAATCTGCCGTTTGCCGTTTGTCGTAAACGTAACTCTAAATCCCTTCAATTTCAGAGTAATGTGAAAAAAGAACTGAGCTCTGGCCAGCCAAAGTATCCCCTTGTTTGGTAGCTTTTCAAGCAAACGTTCCTCCGTCGAACGTTCGTGGGAGAAGAACGTCTGCGTGGTAGGCTAACTGTCTGGGGACACACGCAAAAAAGTTAAC
Organism: Porites lutea; assembly: GCF_958299795.1. Taxonomy (NCBI): domain Eukaryota; kingdom Metazoa; phylum Cnidaria; class Anthozoa; order Scleractinia; family Poritidae; genus Porites; species Porites lutea. The sequence goes on from NC_133204.1 coordinate 35,778,882, forward strand.
AATACATGTTAGCACAAGCCGGCCTGGAAACCCTGGAATGAGGACAGCTAAAAGCGATGGTACCTCTTTTTGGGGAGCTCAGATAAGCGAGTTGGACAGTCCCTTCTCTTGTGACCCAGTTCTCCACAAATATGGCAAGCGCCTGGGTCTGTAGACCTAATTAAATAATTGAAAGTAAGGCCATTAGTTATAGAATGTTTTCACAAAGCCACTGAAGGGTCATCATGAATTTTTTTTGTCAATGTAGCATCACGAAATTTTCAAAAACAGCCACACGTGTCATACGTTAAGCAATTCAAAAGACTGAATGGAGCACTCTCATTGGCTGTTTTACGGACCGTTGCCACGGGAACGGCTGTTTCCCGTTTTTTTACAAAGAAAGAACAAGCATTAGAAGCTGATCCTTGTCTATTTATCACCTTGCGATGCGAAGAAGAATGTGAAAGGCTTTTTATTGTGGCAAAAATTCAACACGGCCGACGATTAAATGAGTGCTCAGCTCAACGTAAACTGAGGCCTCGTCCACACGGATCCGGATATTTTTGAACACGGACATTTTCTCCGTTTTTGCCTTCCGTCTACACGTAAACGGCGTTTTCGGACACCAAAAAAGCAGGGTTCAGGGAGTCTTTTAAAACGCTGGCATATCGCTTTGTTGTGGACGGACCAAAAAACGGAAGTTTTCGAATACAATGATGTCATACGTCATAAAGTGCATGCCCTGTAAGGGATGCTATAAAAATCGTATTTCCATCATTAAAGCATTTTGGTGTGGACGGGTAGAAACGATTCGAATACGCTACGTGTGGACGCGTATGTTTTCAAAAACGGAGAAAAAAATCTCCGTTTTCATAAATGACCGGATACTTGTGGACGAGGCCTTATTTTACGTTCGAGGTCAAGCTTTCCAAATTCCACAATTTTCAATTCACTTTAATCTCCTTCAATTTTGTCCTTCCGTCCCTTCTTTTATATATCCTGTGTTCTTAATTGCTTCCTTTAATGTTTTGAGCGGTTATTTTATGTTTCGTAAAAATTTGACGATAGATCCCCCTGTATAAATTTCAGTAAATTCCGTGACAAACAAAAACACGAAGCAACACTATAATAATCAATAAACCTATTAATTAACGCTCTGTGGTTGAATGTTGCTTCTTGCTGTTGCGATGATGTAATCATCAACCAACGGAATGCGTCGAGGTTTCATAAGGTATACGCAATTATCAAAAGAAACCTACCTCTTGCAAGCATGTCCCTTCAATTCACAACGATCACAAGTCATACAGTGCTCTAGGCCTGTCACAGCAAAGAATAAAACTGAGTTTTGTTGTTGTTGAAATTTAAAAAGCACTTTCCTAAACTTGAGTTTACTAAAACAAATTATTGTTACCTGGCTTAACACATTTGCCGCACATCTCACAATGAACATACTGTCGTCCGTCCTACAAAAACATGACATACATAAAACTAACAGTTAAAATTCATGTTTTACCAGTTGTCATTTTCATTCTTTTTCCTTGTCTAATTGTAGAAAAACCCAACGCGTAACATTAATTAGCATGTACTAATAAGGCAGGCTATTTCAGTCTGTCAAATTTAGGTAAGAAATCGACCGCAATCGATGTGAGTGCTTGATAGGTAAACAAAGGCACGCGCAGGCTGTAGAATGACCAAGAAGTTCAAATACTGCACCAGGCCCTCAGTGCCCTGGCATTAATGAAGGGATGCTTTTTATTTATTTATTTATTTATTTATTTGTTTCAATGAAAAGCCATTAAGCTTTCAAAAAGCCCTTTGCACGTCACCGCCCCGTTTCTTCAACCATCTACAGCCACATTCTTTTGGACCAAAAGGAACAAAGCACTCGAATACCTTAAAACCTTGAAATTTTACGACCAACTAGTTTATGCCTCGTAAAATTCATTGAAGTCATTAAACCAACCAGTCAGCTACTAAGGGTCCAGAATTCACAAAGTGTATGAATATTTCATGTTTAATCATATGTTGGCAAAATATTAAGCACCTTTCCCACAGGATAAAACAATCAGGCATGCATGTATACGTACATCCACACCTTCTAGGGAAAGTTAAGACAATGACTACGCTGATTAAGTGTAAATCGTATGACCGAGTAGGAATTTAGTTAATGATTACATACCTTTGACATACAACCATTACATTTGCGACAGTGGATATTTTCAGGTGCCACATATCTGTTACAGCTCTTACAAAATCTGAATTAAAATAGAGAGTTGCTAATGAGGATTTTGATTCCCATGTCTAAGCCAGCAATGGATGTAGTGGTAAGACCGCTTTAAAATTACAAATCTGCTATTGTTATTAGTTTAATTTTCATAAGGCGTACTACTATTGTGTCACAAAGAAACGGGCCAGAAGTTATTCATCCCTGACACGTGACTCACTAATAGTTCCCCGTTTCACCATTTGCTGCATAAAAGACTCCCGCGTACTGAGGCTCAGTAGTAAGGAACGCAGTGACCAAAAAACATAGTGTCCTGGCAAATGATATTCAATATAGAACCTATGAATCTATGGGTGTTTTCAATGAATTTAGTCTCAAGTTTTAAGGTAACAACCGTATCTATTGGTAGTTTTAGAAATGATGAATCTGTATATATTTGGCATACTGTCGACAATCTCACATTTGTAGATACTTTTAGTATATATTTAAGTTTTTAATTCTTACTGACATAAGCTACAATCAAGCGACTCCACAGGCTAACTTTCAAACATATCGTTTTCAACTGACGACTATCCGTCCGTCCGTGCCTCCGTCTGTTTGTCCTTCCCTCTGTCCGTCCGTTTTTCGATCACAGGTTGTCCTTTCTATGCAGGGAGTTATCAGAGGAAAGGACGAGGGGAAATGACGTTTGCTTTTCTCTCCCAAAAGTGACCAACATGAATACTCTCTTAACAATATCCGTACATCATCAGGAAATAAGGTTATGAGAATTAGTAAAAAGTTCACCCAAAAGAAAATGCTTTGATCTTTTATCTTATTTTTTCAGCTTATTTGTTAAGGAAATGTATGGAGACCAGTCCGTATTGTGGACATTGGGCTTTTAAAAAGGTTAACATTGTGGGAAGTAAAAAGAATACCTGTAACCTTCTTCTGCAGGTAAAACGATGTCAGCAGCATTTATGTTGGTAAAAATTCTTACAGGTGAACCCCGTTTAGATCCTTTCATGTTTTTACTTTTAAAATGTGGATGATTGTCATAGTCAACCTGCACAAAAACGAAATAGAGATCGCGTTATTAAGGTTTGCATATCCCTTTATCCCCAGTATCAACATAGAGATTCTCCAAACTGGTCTCTATACATTTCTATAAAGAATAAGTTGAGAGAATTTGATAAAAGATCAAGGCATTTTCCCTCAGGTGATTATTTTATGAATTCTCACAACCTTTTCTCTTGATTGTGTACTGATATTGTTGGGAGAAAATTGATGTTGGTCACTCTTGCGACTTAAAGGGATATGCAGGTGTAAGGTTACAAGTAGATTGAGAGAAGAGCCGACTTTTCACGATGCTACTCCACTGGGTTCCCCGAGAAATGACATCTAAGGATCAAACGACTGCAGAAATTACATATTGATGACGTTCACTACACAGATCTGGGTAATGCTTCTGATTGGTCGTGCCGCGCAGGAAATTTGATTCTATCATTCAGAAGCACTATGCAAATCTGAGTAGTGACACGTCATCAGAATGGAATTTCTGCGCTTCATCCTCAGATGTCATTCCGCGTGGAATCCAATGGTAGCGCTGCAAAATGCGGGCTCTTTTCTTAGGTTAGGTTACAAGCTTCTAGTCAGAAAATCGGTCAAGTGTGTTTTTTCTCTAATTTTAGAACATCTGAATGGTTTTTACAACAGGGTTGAATAATTTCTTTTAAAAATTTCACTGTGTTCCATTTGGTCAAAAAGGTTCTCCAGGCACATTCCTGCGACCAAAAAGATCTATTTTGACCAAACTTTCTCCCTTCGTTTACATCTTGTCAAAATGCAAACAAAGTTTGGATAGTTTCCGTGATGGTAGGAGAAAAGAATTGTTGCAGCTTACGTTAAGGTCAAGTAATACGGGCAAAATTTTCGCTCAACTTGTCGCGCAACACTGTTGCATTGCAAGTTGAAAAGCGTTGTTGCCCGTATTACCACCTTCGCTCTCAACTTGTCACGCAACAAATTTCGATGTTGAGTTCTACTTTTTGCAACAAACTTTCAATTTTATTATTTGCGTCACAACTTGCTACGCTTCACAACACCTGTGATTGGTCAATTTTCCAGCACCAAAAACGCGGGAAGATGGTGAGTAAGCGCGCTCTTGACCTCGGGCATATTTGGGCACGAAGAAAACATGGCCGAGGTTGTGGAGGTTGAGAATGTTGAAACCCAAGATTGTGAATTTATTAGTGAAAAAATGTCAGAGGCCCAAAGAAACGATTTGTGCAAAGAACTTGACCTTTAAAAGCAGAAACAACACAGCTTATGCTTGAAGCCCCAAAGGCTCAGAAACAAGTGGGGAAAAAATGAAGCCGTAATGCAAAAAGATGTTTTTTTTTTACCTTATAATCAAGCATGGTTAAAGATGGAAGTGCTGCTTTTACATGAGGCTCCATGAAATATGGAAATATCCAAAGGGTAGGTAGTTCCTTATCTTTAAATTCTACAACAAAATAAATAATACTTGTTTTTGGTATTCACAGTAGAATAGAAACTTAGAAAAGAATAGAATACCTCATCGAGGCTCCCTATAAGGACTCTTCTACTTCAATATGACTCAATTAAAGAACAAACCATTTTAATTAAAGAATATTAGACAAATTGAATAAAATATTAAATTAATAAAAACATAAATATTTACAGGATATATATAGCGCGCACACACGAAATACTAGGTTAGCTTAAAGAAAATGTTTTCTGAAGTTCCTTTTAAAATCATTACGTGTATAAGAATCTTGTCCTGATTTGGAAGTCCATTCCAGACCTTGATTCCAAGAAAGTTGAATGATCATTATCCTGTGTGCAGTCTGCATCTCATCACATTCATGTACAATCCAAGCAGCAAGAATATGAAGAACAGACTGACATAATTGATCTTTTGCAAAAATTCAAAGTTTTTTATTCCCGATTTTGACAAGTGAATGAGATAAAATGCGAATGTAACATTGTTCTTTGTAAATCCCATAACAAATTCCATCTCCGCATCACCCAAAAAATCTCTTCAACCAGAAAAAAAACTTCAGACCTGGCTCAGCCTCTTAATGGGGGGCTCGAGTGTATTTAACAGTTATTCCTTGAGCCTGAATGGGCTCTGAGTCAATAGCCCACGAGGCTGAAGGCCGAATGGGCTATTGACTCAGACGAAATGAGGGCGAGAGGAATAATTTTTTTTAGTAAAATCTAACAAGTTGGTCAAAAATATTGAGAATAAAAAAATTTTAGCTAGTTAAAGCTAGACTTCAATCCTTTTTTGCCACCAAACAGCCCTCGCTTTTCACTACTAGGGGGCTATAACGTATAGCCTACTAGTAGCTTAAAACCAATCAGTAATAGACCACTAGTTAGATTTTATTAAATTATAATATTCCAGTTAAAGTCATATGGAATGCAGATAATTATTTTTAAAAACATTACCATCACTATTAACTTTCCTCCACTGATCCCAAATTATCTTTACAGAGTGAGCAAGAACTTCAGCCAAACCACCAAATGGAGGGTCCATCACCAAAACTAGCCCCTCTCTCCTCAGAAAGTCTTGGAATACCTTCTCACTTGTAACACTCTCAAAGAAGAAATGATTGAACATGTTGTACAAGCAAAACTTGGAAGATGGAAAAAACTGGGCCTGTGTTGAAAAAAAGTAGCAACCATAACTGGCATAATCAAGGACACCCTAACATGCAATCAAAGACAATTACTAGTCAAAAAGGTTTAATCATCTTTGTATGATAACATACATAACGGAAGTCAACATCCATAAGGAGACTATCAAGATGCCCATCTGATGTCTGACGGCTACATTGAATTTCTTCATGAAGTCTGAAAATAAAAAATTAACGACAATGTGAATGATATTGCATGTATATGTATTAGTTTGACTGTACTTTTAACATACAGGCAAGTGCTGATTGGCTAATAAGGTGGCATTCATTCTTAATCACAAGGGCACTCAATAAATGGTTATAACAATCAAATAATTTTTATTCTAAAACAGTACCTTGGAGTTCCAACACATAAAACATTCTTGAAGCCTAAATCCTCAAAAAGGGAAGCTATGAACTTAGTTGCCTTCCTTGAAAAGAAGTATTGCTGAAACAAAAAAATTTCATGGAAAAAAAGGCATTTTTACAACATTTGATAAAATACAATGTACATGCAAATACGTTGAGAATGGAAATGGTTATTCTGGTTATACATAATGGAAATGGAAATTCTGGTTATACATAATATCAGGATCAGCTGTTTCCTTTGAACTTTTCTCTGTTGTTTCTCAAGACCAAAAAAAAATTAAAACAATAAAGCAAGGTAATATAAAAGAATCCTCCTTGTTTAGTGTTGCGCCATAATTTGGTGGTTGCTATAACAGTGAGGACCTTGGTCCTGGTGGGTTCAACCATGCTTGCAAGGTTTTGGGTAAAACGCCAGACGAATAAATTGCAATGCCTGGCCCTCCAGGTTAGGGGTTGGGCAAAGGGTTAATGTCCCATCCCTGTAAAACCAGACACACTTTTCAAGATAGCAGGTTGGTGGAGAAGTGTGAAGGCCTCATGCATAATGGGGCACGAAGAGACAAGGTAACGCAAAGAAAAACAAAAGCAAGCATGGATATGTTACAAGTCAAATTTGATTTCAGGTTAATTTTGATCTAACCTAGGTTGATTCTCAATTTCCATAATTGTCTCCTAGCCCTAGAAGAAAAAGGAAATTGAGATCAACCTAGGTTAAAATTTTTTTACCTATAATCAAATTTGACTTGTAACAGATACACAAGACATTGACTAGTAATTTGGTGACTACAGTGCAGTTATAGTACTATAAATAAAATGTAGGTCCCTTGAACTTACAGCTTGTGTCTTCTCATTTTCTCTTGGCCTCATCATCACTGTTGGTTTCCTGAGATCACCTGCCTGTTCACATTCATGGGTACAGTGTTTTCCTTTCTCCTTTGGCATAAACAGCAGGCCACAAGAATGACAAAACAAACATTTTTTCCTTTGCAAATTGTCCAATGATTCAAATATGCTCTGATACTTATGACAAGCTTCAATAAATGGTAATCTTGATTTTTTTATAATTTCTTTATGGGCTTTTTTCCTGGCTTCTGAAATTTTTTCTTCTTCCCACTGAAAAAATGAACAGTCCTTTCTGTCTCTAGATGCTGAGCATGCATAAAACCTACGAGGTGATCGGCCATCTTTAAAGAATCTTTCAAACAGAAGCATGGGCCCTACAAAAGAAAAGTGAGATGGGTGATTGGGGTGACAGAGATCAATAGGGTGACTAAGTCAAGATGACACTCCTGTAGAGAAAGAGAATTAAGTGTAAATGAGTCAATGACAGACTTGCCAAGTCTCCTGACTTTGTCCTAAGTCTCCTAGTTTCATTAACTATCTTACGCTCTAACAACTGACTTCTAATGCTTTCTTGAAAAATCACACTCGAAGAAATTTGTTGGAGCAACTGTGGGGTTCGTTTCCAAGTTTGATAGTAAACTTGATCTAAAGAACATTCCCTGGTGGTCACATTTGATTAGCAAAGCATGAATTGCCAACTTAGTGCAGTTGTTTATAATTTTAACATTCTTCAGCAATGTCTTCATGAGCCAGGAGTGTCCTACTGCAAACCCTGAAATGACTTGGCGCTGCCACCAAAATGCATAGACTCACTGATAAATTAAGTCTAAATCTCTCATTGATCGTGATGTTTGCTGCTCCAGGTTTAAAATGATATGTGACTTCCACAGAAAATACTTCTTATACCCTTAAGCTTACAGCTTGGAAGTCCTTCCACAAGGAAGTTTGGGGCATAAAGCAACTCTTTTTCCGACTACTCACTACGTTTCCCAGCTCTAAGTTCAGAATCTCAATATCTTTAATTCTCAATATACAGTCAACTCTCACTAAGGCAGACATCTTTGGGACTGGCCCTGACTGTCCTTCTTAGACAGGTGTCCATCTTGAAGAGAGTCAAGGTAACATGACACCAGTAATTTTAAGAAATTAACGCTGAACCTACATGTATTCGCAATGAAAAGACAGCTGTTTAACTTGTACAAAACAGTTTAAACTGTAGCAAAAAAAGTGGAATCATTTTCTTATTGTGCAATCAAAGGCTCATTCATAAAGCTAACATTCACCTCTTTGTGGTCTAAAAGTGTAACAGAGTATACTCCGCGAACTGGAGCAAGACTACAAAATAATCAAAATTTTGCAATTTACTGTCATGCAGAGCACCTACATTTCGGTTTTGAGGGATTTTTCACTGCACATAGCTCTTCCCAAGGGTCTGTTGACAATTTCAAAATTAGTGTCTGTTGTCCGTCTGAGAGGGTTGTCCTGTCTTATAGAGAGAAGAGTTACAATAAAATGACTGAAAAACTACAGGGACCAACACCAGGTGTCCATCTTAGAGAGGTGTCCGTCTTATAATGGTGTCCGTGAAGAGAGAGTTGACTGTATACCTCTTGGAGGGGAGGGGTTGGGGGCAATCTGTAATGAGTCTGTCATGAGCCATATGAGTCATGAGTCAGTAGTTTGAATCTCTCGGATTTTCCGCCAGAAAATGCTTTGGTAAATTCATATGGCAGATATAGTGACAAACCTTACTCTCATAAAGCTCTCGAACATGTTGCCTGCTTTTAACCACATGTTTCTCTGGCTTAAATCAGTTAAATGGTGTTAAAAGAAACAACCTAGGAAAATCCAGTGGGTACCCTAACGTTCGATCAGTGCCTACCGTGTGGGCATTCTGGAGCCTTTGTTAGATCCTCATTCGTCACGCATACATCCACTCCAAATCTCTCCTTAGCGCTATGGAAAGACTGCATACTCAAGCCGTAAGGCTTACGCTTGAATTTCAGTTTTAACTGTGTTCTTCGCAAAGTGGTTTCCTAGCAGGCGCATAAGCGCTGTGGCACAAAGGAGATTCCTTCATGTAAGAGTACGCAAAACGTCGCATGCGAGAAGGAACCCGCGGGTGAGGCGAAGGTTTTAGCCTGAATTTCATCCGATATGCTTCGAGTCGTTTCCTCTTCTCAGCAACGTTGTTATTGAGGGAGTAATAGCGATTCGAATTAATCGGATGAAATTCAGGCTAAGGTTGTTTACCATCTATAAATAGGTTGCGGAAAATATCCAATTTGAAAGTAAATGATATACGACTTTTTGGGCTGTTCCAGCGGAAAATGTCAGGTAGCAACGGCTATTCCGGGACGAAATTTATCCTGAATTTTGCTTACGATTTCCCAAACCGTGGACCGACCGTTTTGCCCATGTAAATAGTATACAACCGTAGCCTGTCCCAGGTATTCGGATTGTGGTAACGGCACAAAGAGAAAAACACCCAAGAGGAAGGAAGGAACTTTTAGTTGTCCCGAATGTAGGTTAAAAAAGAATGGACTTGCAGCTCCAAGTTTTTAGAATAGATTGCCTAACACAACATTAAAGTAAGCGTCTTTGAATGAATTTAAGAGATCACTAAACTGGACACATTTCTTTAAGACAGCTTTTAATTTAGGGGTGTCAAGTTCTTTTATAAGTAGACTGTCGCATGAACTGCGCGTTTCATTCAATCCAGTAACTGTGCGGGGCAGAAACTAGCCTGTTCCAGGCTCTCAGTTAGTGGGGAAGACGCGAAAGAAAAAGGCACGCAAAAATTTTCCTTTCTTTTTTATTTTCGTGTTTGTGCTTTCTCAATTCAGCGGACCTGACTATCTCGGAGCCTCGAACACGCTATAGGCAGAAACTGATACGTAACGCTGGCGTGGAAATAAATACCTTCCCTCACGCAGACGTTCTCAGGGGCTTCGTTCCCCCCTCACTCCTTCCGTGAAGGAACGCGTGACGAAGCTCTAAAAACACAGAAATTAATTGCTTTAACGGTGTGCATAAGCACTAGCTCATTCTCTCTTGGGATAAGTTGAACTGACATCCTTACTGGAATGTGTATATTTTATTTTACTTTTCAGTAGCAAGTAAAAAGGAAGGCCGTAAGTAGAACGAAATAATGATTTTTACCTGATTGCGACGCTAAAAATACCGCCCTCGTGGTCAACACATAGTATATTGTCGTATTACTTGCCAGTGTTTCGGCTTTTTGGTTAAATTTTTTTAATATATTCAGTTCAAAGGTAAATTTAACAGAAAGATTAATTAAAGACATTTTGAAACTTGACCAATCGCTAAACTGCGAGAGGGGCCGCTTGAAATACTACAGAACTCTTACAAAATTCAATGACTCATGCACTAAGTCATGCCTAAGTTTTATCTACTTTCCTAATTTCGCAAAAGAAACTACAGTACACTCAACTCTTTCTAAGGTGGACACCAAGAAGCGGATCCAGGGGAAGGTCGTATAGGTCCTGACCCCCTAAATAAATCTGTTTGACAGGAGGATAATACTCAAATTCAAAATTCAACTTGCTTCGGAGGGCCACTTTCGATCAGAAGGCTACCTAAAAATAAGATGCTCATCTACGGATCATTATACGAACCTGCTGTCAAAAAGCAAAAGAGAGCAAAACTGATTCAATAATTAGTCGTATTACATACAACTCCAGTTTTCACTAGCATTGCATCTGAAATTCATTTTCAATCCGTTCATTATTGCATGCAAGTCAGGGACGGGGCTAATCTAAACACAGCTCCGGTAAATCCAAGAAAAAATCCATGACTTGCTCCTCGTGATTGCTGAGATCGAAGTCCTCTACGTGAAATGGCACATCCTTCCACTTCTTAAAAGACAATGATGTTTTGACACCAGATTTGTCTTCAAATTGAAAGACAAAGAACGAGGCTTTGATGCAAGGCATTTCTCTTGATTTGTACTTCAGCATCACGCCCCATTCTGCATCACAATGTTGACAGTGTATAGGACCTGAGAAACAAAGCAAGCATGAAGCATGAACTCAACACGTCTGCCATATCCTTTGTTGCAAGAGTAAAAGGGAGCCGCCAGCACGAAGGCTGCAAAAATAACGAGCTTTAGCAAAGACGATAGCGACAGGAAGGGAGATTAGTCCCAAAAGTCCTCAAAAAGTCTCAAAGGTAAATTTTACGTCGTTGTCGCATATATTGAAGGATACGAAATGTACCCAAAAGTATGATGCACTTGCAGAGTTGTTGTTTTGCTTTTTAACCTCCCTGCTGTTTTGCACTTCTTGTCGCCGTTGTCGTCGCCCTTTGCGAAAATTCCCTTTAAACGAGAAAAGACAACTTGAGGGCTGGTGAACTTTTCTTCAGATTACTCTGTTTTTGTTTTTATTTTTCGTTTTCGTATTTTTACTCTTCCCTATCAAGACTCATAATTTCGCGCGGCCTATGCGTTTCGGGACATGTGGCCCGAGCGAGTTTGTGAGAGATTGGTCTAGTTCCTGCAAAGCGTCCCCCTCTGCTTTATCTAGTTAGCGTAACCCCTGCCTGGCCGCAGACTGTATCATCACCAATGCTGGTTTTTGGCTCATCGCCCACTCCTCAGTGGCAGATCTAGGGGAGGGGCCCGGGGGGGGGGGGAAGGATGGGGGAAAGGGGTTGATCGCTTGAGTAAGTGGCAAGACTACATGTAATTCTTGAAAAAGACATATTTGGGAACAATTTTTCTATTCCTGTCAGTCTGCAATAAATTTTCTCCATCTACTGTTTCTTTGTCGATAAAATGTTTGAATGCTGCAGAATATTATCGTCGTTAATTCTCTCTACATCAACTGTCGTTCTAGAACGATTCGCCCTTTTTAGTGACTGCGAAGTAGGCCCAATCTCATTTCAGAGTGCGAGTCAGTTCGGCTGTTCGTTAGCTCTATTAGCACATTTTGGCCGATCTCTAATACTTCCATGCTAGTTTCTGACTGAATTTGAAATATTTCAAACCTGTTAGTTCAACCCCGTTAATCACTTTCGGAGTTTTGTTTCTTCTAAAGGAAAACTTGGACCTGAATTTCTCATCAATAATCACGTGATGGGCCTCCTTGATACACCTAATCTTGTCCCCACTGCATGCAGGCACCTGACACTTTCGACAAAACAGCTGAACTTTGTCTTGCTGTGTCTTGTCTTTCTCAGCTCTTCTGGAGTTTTCTTTGGTTCGCCACTGGGTGACTGCTCGAAGCTGAAGATCTAAAATCTAGAAACACGACGGGAATAGATGAAATTGTGTAAACAAATATTAGGTAACTGTCAGTTATCCTTTCACTCACTTGAATGAATTGCATAGCTTAGTTCGTTTAATAACGTCTTAGTTTTGCTTTGCGTTATTTTCGTCACTTATATGTGTTGTCCGCGACTGTGCTCACACGGTGGGTGGCTCCTCCTAAAATGTTCTGCTATTGGTACAGGATTTAATGGAGCCGAAACCAATTGTGGAATTGCACGCATTTTAGGCATCCTACTGATGAACAGTTGGGACACGTAGATATATTTTTTAGCAACTACTATAATTTGCTGTCCGTCTACTTTGAATAGTCTTGTAGTCTAAAGGGGCGGCTCTAACTTTTGAGTCTGTGGACGAACTCCAATGATGTTACTATTCAAATGTAACCCATTCAGAATTAATTTCATATGGCACAATTTGTTGTCCAACATTTTACATGATATTTCGATAAAGTTTAGATTTTTGTCTTCTTTTCACTTGGCTACTCAGGAGCCCATGACACGGAGCAAGCAACTTTGCTATACTCGTGTCACGACGTTTTCATACTGACCAGTTTATTTTTAGACCGATTTTGACGCGAATTTAGAATATCAAAAAAAGTCCTACATACCTGTAAGCAAAACCTACCGACCTAAAAATGTTTCTTTGACCTTTTAATGAAGTTAAGTTTTCTTCATTCATATGCTATATTTCGAATGCGCTCAAAATGCAGCGGAGCTTCCTTTTTCGCGGGAAAACGGTTCTAAAATGTCGCTGAGAACAAACCTGTCCCTGAAAACGCGCAGTGACACAGGCCTAGTATCGGAGTTGCTCGGCGGAGTTATAAAATCCTCAACCATTGAAATATTTCATCTTTTTTGGCGTTTATAGAGTTTCTTTCTTTTGAACTGTTACCTTGGCTGCGTATTCTTGTTGAGCCATGGCCTTCACCTCTTTAATTGCTTCCTGCATCATCACCTCTCTGATCACATTTAGATTTTCCTTCTCAATCACACCACTTTCTTTCCCAGCCACCACTTCGTACTTACCTTCCTTGTCGCGTACACGCCCTCGAGACTGAACACTGGCAATCTCGTTTCCGACGACATCGTATTTTATGACGTATTTGCAATCGGGTATGTCGATACCTTCTTCGCCGACTGTGGTGGACACTAACAGATTGATGGTTCCACTGCGAAAATTCGCTATAACTTCCTCCTGTAGGCGCTGGGTCATACCATCTGAAAGATCGTTTGAGATCAACACTATAGTACGCACCCGGAGTACCCCTTTGAAAATAACCCTATAGGTCGCCTCCTCCCTTATCCCTCGCGCGAGATCTCGCACCCAAATTCCCTCCCCTGACGGGGATGATCGCATGTGAGCAAATATCAAAACCCGCAAAAATCCCTGGAGCAAAAATTTACCCCCAAAAAAATCCTGTTCCGAAATTCGGAGACTTAATTATTCCCAGAAAGCAATATAACACGTTGTATTTTATTTGCTTGTACAGTGAAACCTCTATTAAACGGACACCTTCGGGATCTTCCCAAGTGTTTGCTTAATAGAGGTTTGTAAAACTTGCGCAATGTTTGTTAAAATTCAACGGTTACTCTGTACTGTGATAAAGTTCCACGTTGTTAAGGAAGCTAGCTATCCAGAGTCACGTGAACAGGTTCAAGTTCATTACCTTTCATTACAAACCGTATATCGGTCTAATCTACAGTTTATTGACAGCTAGATGTATTGATTTATCTTTATTAATCGACTACAGTACGTATTTCAAGGTCCGGTGTCCGCTTAATAGAGGTCTCTTTAACAATAGAACTTGGCCAAATACAAGTTATTTTAGTGTCCGCGTCCGCTTAATAGAAGTGTGCGCTGAATAGGGGTTCGTTATAAAGGGAAATCTAAGACGTCAATTTCGGGACCCGGCTTAGTGTCCGCTTAATAGAGGGTGTGTGCTTAATTGGGGGTGCGCTTAATAGAGGTTTCACTGTACTTTATTCACAGACTGACTGCACGCGGCCGGGATACGCGGCACCACCGCGAATCTTCAGATTATTTTGAATACCCCCAAAAAAATCTCTACTTGAATCAAGCCACCCTTAGAATACTTGCCAAATTATCCTACCAAAAAAAATCCCGGAATCGACAATCTCAAACCAAAAAAATTCCTTCAATCATCCCCGTCACTTAAAAACGGGAGTACCCCCCCCCCGGACTTTTCGCTCGGTTTTTTGCTCAAAGATACTTTTTTCTTAGAGAGCTCTTAGATTTAAAGTCTTCGTTCTAATCTTGGGTCAGTTGTTGTATCCTGTTTTTAACAATCTGGCCATATGGTAGCTATTTTGGCGGTTCTGAACATCGGTACAGGATTTAGCTGTTGTGTTCTGAAAAAAGATAAGATTTTCCCACTCTGATCTATGACCGGACCCGTATGGAATAGTTCACGGGTGTTGGAATAGCTGGAGTTTGGAATTGTTCGTGCTGGGATTTTTTTCATCCCTTGAAAGGTGCATTTCAATAAGGTTATCAATTTAAAGCCCTTCTCCGATTTCAACACAAGCCGAAAACATTTGCTGGGTGATTGGTGTATAATGTAGAACCAGACTAGGAAGGAATCGTCTTAAAACTGACCTTCTCCCTTGCCAGTACCCACAAGGCGCTCTGCAGTAATGAAGGAAAGGTCGGGGTTCTCATCAAGCCAGGCCTTAAGAGCTTTGGTGTTTTCACGGGTTTTAGTGAACAGAATTCCCTTTGCTGTCTTCTTGCCTCCGTCCTCCACGCATGCCTGGTGTTTTTTACTTAATAAGCTAGCAACAGCCTCTAACTTGGGATTCTTTATTTCTCCTTTCTCTTGCCTCTTTTCATCCAACTTCCCTCTGGCCTAAAATTTAAATATACTGTTTAATGTGTTGTAGTTATCTCTTTCCGAATGGAGTTCCCTAAAATTTGGACACCTCCTTAAAACGCGGACACCTAGAGTTGGTCCTGCCGTTCTAAACTGTCATTTTCTTTGACTCTCTATAAGACGGATAGGTTATGTCCCTAAAACTGACACGCCGAGGTGGTACCTGTCTTTCTGTACGTGGTTATTTTTTCTTGTTTGTTTTGTTTTGTTTTTATTGTTTGTTTGTTTTTTTTGTTTGTCTTTTTTTTTTGCTGTCTTTTTTTGTTTAAGTCTGCTCTTTATGAAAGGAAATTTAAAGAGAATTTTTTCTGACACTCACTTTTCTGCAACAAATTAGGGGCGTTTTGAAACATGTATTACACATTTGCCAGCATATTTAGCCTTAAAAGGAGGAAAGGCTTTTAATTCATAATATAAATCTCACAATCGATTTACCACTAAACTTATATAGTTTTGACAAACCTTCATGTAAATTTCCCTCAAATCGTGGTCAATGCTCTCGAACTTGTCTTCTCGCTGTTTTTGGTGAAAATCTGCCAAGTAATTAAGGGCGTCTTTGACCCGACAACTTTTTTTGATAGCCAGAGCTGTGTGATAGCTCATCAGATGTTGTATCAAAGTAAAATGCTGTCTGCTTCTTAAATTACTTCGTTCCAACTCTTTCAGCCATTGCTGGTACCGTTGGCTGCTGCGGTGTACTTGAGGCGAGCAACTTCGTTGCCCAGGCTCCCTCACCATCATCCCTTCAAGCCTGATCATGACCTGACCTATGACCTCATCAAAGTAATCCATTTCACCATCGGGTACTTCCAGGTACGTTCGCTCACAGCGTCCTGTCATTCCTGCCAGAAGCAATTATGACAATTCAAAAGGGATTTCTTCGTTAGATAGATAGCTAGAGGTTTCGAGTCAGGTTTAGTCAACACGGCTTTAAGACATGCTATGCAAGTTATAACGATAAATTCAGCTATCGTGTTGGGCAATTGAAATGAGGGGCTGGGAAAATAACCACGTTTATCTCAAAGGAACCGATAAAAAAATAAATGATACTCTTTGCTTCAAGGGGAAAAGGAGAGGGACTGGAGAGAATAAAACGGATTTCTCCGATTTCCCCTCCATGTTTTCTCTTCCGAGTCCTCTTTTTGCGCCAGCCTCACAGGCTAATCGCATACATTTTCCCGTTCCACTTTGTGACAGGGATTATTTTAACAAATCCTCAATAATTTTAGAGATTTAATTAATAACATGATAAAACATTGTTACGGCGCGGCGGCGGGGATTACGTTTTTTTGCTTAGTTTCTGGTGTCCGTGGTTGTATGTACGAAGAGAATAATTTGTGCTAGCTTTGTTAATTTACAAACCTTCCAGATCCTTGATATATTCTTGTACAGTAACAATCACCGAACAATCCAGATTTGCACAAAGCCGAAGGATATGATCTTGGGCGTCATTCTTGTTACGAGCCTTGCCAACTCCCAGAGACGCAGTCAATCCAATGACCTGCGGTAAGTTATCCGCTTGAGTACAAGCGCCCCGAACTGGGCACTTTGCTCCTAGGTATGCGAGCATAATTTCGTTGTACGGATGACCTTTTCCAGTGTGATGACACTCGTCAAATATCAGCAAAGAAAAGTCCGTTATTTTCACTCTTTTGGACTTCAAGGCGTCCACCAAGATCTGCGCCGTGAGAACAATCACATCTTGTTCTTGGCTGACCTCATCAAGCGTTTTGTCCTGGGCGTTGGCCCCTGATATATCAGTTATATCGTAGCTATAAGCAAGAGAGATGTCAGACATCAAATTAAGCGAATAAATTAACAAAACGTCTTGACCAGGTAAAGTAATTAGATCGTAAAATGTTTCATTTTACAACACTCCTCTGAACATTTATTACTGAACATATTTACGATTTGAATTTTCTTATAAACAGTTTTTATATTTGATTTATATTGTTTATTCTACGTTCTATGCAGTTTATTCTTATAAGGAATCCTGGTGTTCTGTATAAACTGTCCTTATTATACAGATATGTTAGATATTTTAGATATTTGGTTTTATATATGTGCAATTATTTTGATATCTGTAATTGAATTGAGTAGTAAATAAATAAATAAATAATTAAATACGTGTAATAAAGTGGCTAAAGCCGTTAAACAGTGCTCAATACACTATTTAAGTGTAGAGCTTTGAATAAGAAGATTAAATACTGTCTGATGAGTGCGTGAGCACGAAACTCGGAGTAACAGAGAATTTTGTCTCTTCGTTATATCTTCTTAAATAATTAAATAAATAGATTTATGATAGACTATCTAGCTGACAAGAATATCCATAGCATACCTGTTGGAAAGGTAATAATCGAAGCGCTGTCTCTGCTGAAGAACCAAGTTGACCTTGTTTACGATAAAAAGCACTTTTGCAGGACGGCGAAACCTGCCAAAACCAACCTCTTTTAACATTTTCAAGTGTGCTTGGGTTATTGCGATGGCCACGTAGGTCTTACCACTGTTTGTGGGAGCACAAATGATTGCATTCTTTCCTTCAATCGCGGGGAAGGCAAGCTCACGCTGGTATGTTCTGAGTTTTAATTCCGCTTTCTTGTCCAGCACCACTGAAGGAGATATTATAAGACCATTACTGCCTATCGACTCACTATTGAAAGCTTTACTAGAGCTCTTTAGAACAGGTAGAAGCTTTCGGCGCAACTATTTCTGGGATAGTTTCCGTAAACAGGTGTGTCGATGGCACCCAAAACAGGGGCGGATCCAGGATTTTTTTTAGCAGGGGGTGCACTCGTCTCTTGCTCTATACTTCAACACCAATAAACCACATCGTTTTTTTTTTTTGCAGAATACCAGTTGTATTAGAAAACCGCAAAACCGCAGGTCATCTCAGGGGGGGGGGGGGGGATGCGCAACCCCTGCACCCTCCCCCTAGATCCTCCCCTGCAAAAGGCAGCCATCATACAATCATGGCTTATTTATATTATCTGTCTAAATATTCCCAGAAATCTTTGTACTAAAAGCTTGTACCAAGCCTTCCTGCAGTTTGTGGAGTAGCAAAATAGCAAACAAGCCTCGCCGTGTCAGCTCAGCGTGCAGGACTCGTAATTTGGAGGTCCTGGGTAGAGTCCCTCTCCGGCCTCTAGGTAGATTTGTTTCTTGGCCGTCCGGGGCCTACATGTCAGACACTAATATAAATAGCCAAGTATTTTGTCTCCTGGATCAGCTCCAATAATTCGCGTCCACTTAAGCTACCACCGGTTTCGTCCGAGGAACGAGCATAGAAATTCTGTAATGATGACATTCACTACCCACATCTGCCTGGGTAGTTCTTCTGGTTGGTTGAAGCAAATTTCACTTACTGCACTACCAATCAGAGGTTCTATCCAAAACTGGGTGGTGACATGTCACCAGTATGGAATTTCTACGCTCGTTCCTCAAACGTCATTTAGCGGGAAAACCAGTCGTGGCGTCGACGCGAATGGCAGGTCGGCTTTTTTCTCCGGCTGCAAGTTACATTTACTTAATTTCATTGCTGGTTTTACCTGGTGGGATCCGATATCTTTTCGCCTTACGGGCTTCATCAGACAAAACAGCCTGATCACCACCTGAAAAATATATGATATCTGTTTATGCCCATTAGATATTTGTCGTATGAACAAATTGCCCTCATTCCCTTTCTCCCTTTATCATAATTATTGATACTTCTTGTGTTTAGAATTGATCTGTACACCCAAGGTTGCTTTTTAAAATGAAGGGAACTTACATGTTGTGGACGAGAGGACAACAGAAGTGTTCTCCCTACATTACTAACAGTAAGCTCGGACATCAGCATACAAGAGTGCCATTGGCAGCCGCCATCAGTCCATTTATGAGCTTACAGTGACCCACCCAATCCATGACGGATTTGAATGACTTGTGCAATGCGGTAGATCACATACCCGAGTAAACTTCCGCTACTCTTTTCAGACAATAGTATGGGACGGTGCTTTCACGTCCCTCTCGATTTTACTGACGAAAGAAGGACGCCACGTCCAAAGACCCGATCATCTCAACTTAGACAGGGTTTCAAACATCCATCATGACTCATACTGTCATTTAAAGGTTGATGGTCCGGCCGGGGGTTTGAACCCGCGGCCTCCTGCTCGGCAGACCGGCTCTCTTTCAACTAAGCTAACCGGGCTTTGAGTCCATGTAATAGTTCTCAAGTCTAACCTTGTTATAGAAAGAAAGCCCCCAAAATAGTGGACCCCGCTGGTCATTCACTGCCTTTGCTTCTCTGTCAAGCAAACACCTGTCTGAGACGGTGGTACCACGTACGGTTTCCATCTTAGCGAGAATTGATTGTGATACTGTACGCGCTCATCTTGAACAGAGATTGCCTAAAGTTAAATGTCCCACAAGCCAGTAGTCATTGCAGTTTTTGCGTGGTAACTATCAAGCCCAGATTTCAAATTTTACCAATTATGTCTACCCAATGAAAACTTTAGGCACAAACAATATAGTTCAAAATTAAACCTCTATTGAAATTAAAAAAAAAAATACCAGCAAGAATTTCACAAGCTGTCTGATATTCTTCTTGCATGATGTTTATGCGCATGGTCAGGTGTGACAGCATTTCGGGGTCCAGTCCTCTCAGTAAATTCTTCTTCAGAATTGTCATAAGTCTACCGTTGCGTGAGTCCTCCCATATCTGGTCAGCGGCGGACTTTAGTGATACGCGCAGTTTGCAGGCCAATAACTTATCTTTCGTTTCAATAAACACCGCGGAGAAGGCTGCTCCCTCGGGTAATTCCTTGAATTCAAAGCCAACAAAGGAATTGGTCAGACAATTGTATTAATGACTACTGACTTCTGACTACGGCTTCCTCAACGGGCCATAACCCCAAGTAACCGTTCAGAAAAACAGAACTGTACAAGGATACAGATCTAGAAGAAGGCCAGAGGCGGATACGATTGGGCTAGACTGGAAAAGATAACTTTAGACGGATTATTCTCCGGTTCAAACTTGAAAATCTTCAGCCCAGCTTTTTAAGGTACAAAGAGAGTTGCAAAATAGACCAATTTACGATTGTGGGCTTAGTTTGCTAGCCTTTGACATGGTTGAGTAAACTTGAGGCTGAGGTTGACCCTGTGAATTCGGCAATAATATTGAACAATGTTGCATATCTTCGCATCAAGATTTTTTTATTATACCTGATGTAAGTGATTGCGGAGTTCAAGCGTACTCTCTGATCTGATGTCACCAAATTTGTCCAAGATTTCTTTTTCTCGCCTTTTGGAGTACTTCTTTGTCTCCTCGTTTAGCAGGCGAATTCTGACTGCAATTTCTGCCCATTTGCCAAAAAAGAAAACAAACAAACAAATGAACAAAGTAAAGTAAAGTTCCTGCGGAAATTTCTACAACAGGTTAACGGGTCTTTGGATACACTTATAATCACGGAGGAAATACAAGTCAAAGGTTGTTTAAAATTTAATTAAAACGGAACCAAGCTGTAATTCCTAACTATTATAGAAAACAGGTGGAAAGTTTGTCGTTTGATTATTATTGATGGTTTGCTTACAGCAGTACGGTAGCCAACAAGTAACAATTCTTCTTTTATGACAAATCAAGGAGGAAAATTTAATAATGCGTCATACATATACAGTACCTGCTGCTGTGCCCAAGATTCCCAGCCGGAGGCTATTTTCGTCTTTGATTTCATCCGAGTCATTAGTAACTGAAAGAATATGATGATATTCACGATTGTTACAAGGTTAATACATCATTTTGTTTTGCTTTGGGATGAATATCTCCCTCTCAATAATGGACACCTAGACATGCATGGGCCTTGCTGTTCTTCACTCTTTCTCCTTGACTCTCCGTGAGAGGGACACTCCAAAGTCTCTATATATTTAAACACGGGAATCGAAGAGCGTGCCGCTCTTTTGCTTTTTAAAATTATTTTTTATCATTGTACACGCGATGTGTCTCATTGGTTTAGCTGCACACCTACTACATCCAAAATATTATCTAAATTAAAAATAAGGCGGATTTTTAAATTTCTACCTGAATCAATGATTTCGAAAAGGAGAGGACACCTACTATGTTCTGCTAACCTGATTCATTGAACTCCGTGAATGTTTCTTCCACTTATTCTTTTTTTATGTTCCTTGATTTTCTCAACGTCCTTTGCGCACAAGGAAGTCCGGGCACAAGGCCGGGAAGCAAGTCTCTCTTGCCCGCGCTTTATAAGCACCCCGTCCACGAGCTTCGATGGAGTTTTTCCGCTCAAACTCCGCTCTCTGTTTTCACATCTAGGTTTCCTGGCAAGTCTGTTGTGTCACACCGGAATAGCTTATGAAAACTTAACCACTAAACAGACCACGAAATAGTTGATTTTGTAGACTTTTGCGGGTTGCAGCAGTAGCTATCGGTATTAACGCCAGGTACAGTGATACATAGAAATTACCTTTAAAGTTTGGGTCCAGAAGCAAAGCAGATTGCTGATTTCCTACATTTCTTAACGCTCTGACCAGCTGTTCAAATGTCTTCTGCCCATTCGGTCCGTTGCGCTTTGTCAATCTGTTGAAAAGTGTCATCGTGGCTACATGCTTTCCTTTGTTTTTCTCGTCACATTCGATGTTTTCTTTATCACAAATAGGTAAATTCAAATAAGGCAACAGTTTAGTTGGAACTAACTCCTTAATCAGATGAGGAGTTCTTTCATTAAGAAGCTCGACCCAAGTTGGTTTATCAGGTTCGGCCATGTTAACTGATCACAGACCGGTAGCTGGATCAGTAGTGAACACTACTGTCTGCGGTCAAATATATAATCAAGCATCGACTGCTTTTTTAGAAAAATTACTCTATATTTCCCCAAGAGCCGTTATGTCGTACAAGAACTGTTTCATTTTCGACACCCCCGCAGAACGTTCAAGAGTGACTGCGGAAGTCTTTGAGCGTTCAGAGTGGTGCGTGTTAGAACATATACTCGATCGTATGGTTCCGTTCAACTGTGATTCGAGAAAGAGATTTTAAAGCCGGCGCGCATTCCTCCATTTTTTTGGTATAAAAAAAAAATTAGAAAATTACTTATTTCATTTTCTTTCATAGCCGGATAAAGGCAATTTCAGAAAACAAAATTTTAATTAGCATTTCTTGGAAGAAATAAATAAAAACACAGTATAAACACAAAAAACAACAATGGCCTGGGTATGTAGATGGGGAATTACCTCATTAAAAATATATTCTGGAAGTTGTAATTCACAAGGATACCATGAAGCAAATTTGTCATCGAGTACATCCTGGCATGTTGTTTTAAAAACGCGGAAGTAACATCCCAGTAACCTTCTCAGTTTTTCCCATATAATGAACGAGAAAGTCATGTGGTCCAGATGATAGAAACTGGCGAAGATTTATTGCGGTAAGTGTTAGTCAATAAAATCATTCAGAATAATCCAAAAGAAAGGCAACTGAACATGGCTACGGATTGGAAATTGAAAGTATTTTCTTTTAAGAAAGGTTTTTTAGCTACCCGACTAAAAACATTGTTTTGAGACAAACCCCAGGAAGTGACCGGCCGAACCCAGTGCGACTTCTCCCTTCCAACAGGTGAAAAACCTTGGCCAGTTATCTTATCCTGCCTCAAACATTGCCTGTAGTTTTTTACGGTCTCCAGATAAAATTTAATGAGAAACATGGAATCAGCTTAAAGGAAACGCGCTCTCTTAAACTAACTTAGGACACAGGAAGGAAAAACGCGACGAAGAGTAAAATCAACACAGCGAGGAATTGAAATGAGATGCCAAGGGCTTACGACTGATATTTAAAGCAGTCTTAGTGTCTCAGACGTATGGAAATGAAAGTTTGGGAGTTATTGATGCTCGGTGCATCTGTCAAAAAAGACCGTTCGCTTCCACTATAATTCCCACTTAATTTAAATATTCAATTTGAAGATTTAAGGACTGACGTAGAAACCGACGTGTCCATTCACGCTTCTCCTTTGCATTTTTTTCTTTCTTTCTTGAAATCGAAAGTGAAATAAGATTTTCCCCAACCAATATGAAAGTACAGCGGTTCTTTAATCCGCTGTTGATTTCCGGTACATGATTCACGTAACCTCACTTTCTGATGTTTGGAAACTTGGTTTTGTCCTCTGATAATTTTTTTTTTTTCAGTTTACTAGAAAAACTCATACAGTCGAAAAGGCAGTCACTAGAGAAGCTTCACGTATACGGCAAACGTCAGATTCAAGTTGAGAATTTCTCAAAATAGAAAATGAGCAGACAAAAACAGTTCGATTCAAAACAATTCTTATGGATAAAAATTGCGTGAAACTAATAATTTAGGTGTAGAAATAATGAACAGTAAACGACAAGTAAAGAGGAAACTTGGTAACGTGGTACAAATTTGCGTTTGCCGTAAACGTGATGCTTAACCTCTCTACCGTCAGCAACAGTCCTATTCAGGACTACATTTACAAGGACGATCATACTCAACCTGCTTATAAAATGACTCCTGGGTTCAAACCTTTCACAGTTTCACCAGAGTGACTTGAACGACTTCATTAAAAACTGAACAAGTATAGCAAACTAACAACAAATTCTTTATTTAATCTTTTGAATGCTGAGTTAAACATTACGATTATCCTTTTCTTATTCAACATCTACGAGTTTTCAAGACACAGGATTGTATGCCTTAAAAAAATTCATCGGACGACCAGCGGTCGGCTTGCTTTGTCATTTGTAAAATATAATCACATCTAATAAAAAAGGATTCATAGATTTCGGAGCTGTAGTTCCGAGAACCCAAGACATTTTCTTTAATTTTCTTCGTCACACGACAGGCAACGTGTTGCATCCAAGAGTCTCGTGGACAACTCAGCTCCTCGTATGCACTGATGTTTATACAGTCTAACGGAAGGTCATGTCTCCTCGACTGAACGAACAAAAGCAAACCAGGGCTCACTTTAATAAAACTACTAGTGAAATTACTAGTAAAGCTATTGTTTTTAGACTCAAAAACAATGGATAAATTTGTAAATTACACTTGTAAAAGTTTTATTAACATTGAGCAAGTTTGCCAAATTAACTTGATCCGTCGCTGCAGCCAAATTTCGGCGGCAACGATAGATCCTGGGTACGAAAAACCGTTGCAACGCGTGGCTTAACGTGTGCCGAACTTTACGCTAATATAATTTTTCAAATAGGGGTATCTTGCTCTTGTCAAAACTTGGGTCTTATTTACATTTTAAATTATCTAAACATTTCAACCAAGTCACGTTTTCAGAACTCAATACATTTTGTAGGGTTTCTTAAATACACTTCCCATTGTTACATATATACAAATAATGATGTAGACTAATTACCTATTTTTAAAAATTTTGGAGCCGATTTCAAATTATGTCTTAACGATTAAAACACTTAAAGGAGCTGTGTCACGGCTGTTTCGTTCATTTTGCCAGAAAAGGGAGTATTAGCATCGACAACGGCGACGGAAGCGAAAACCTCAATTAGCGTTTTCTCAAACTTTGCCGCGCTTATTCTAATTCGCAAAAAATTTCCCTGGCGTTGATTTCTTGGGGACCTCACTCAAGTTTAGAAAGAGAAAGAAAATTTCTTCGTTGCTTTTTTACATTCTCCATAAAACGTGAAATTAGGGATTTTCACGTCGTAATCGTGCAGAAACGGCAAAGAAATGTTCAAAAAAGCGCGATGCACTAGCAAAGTTGTTGTTTTGCCAATCTAAACCTATTGCTTTTTTTGCCGTTCTCGTTGCCATCGTTATTGCCGATTACACGTCCTAATTCGGACGGGGACTTAACGTAAACGACGAAATTACTAGCAAATTACAAAATAACAACTTCATCTCAAACTGAATAATTAAATCAAACGTTACAGAAAAAAAAAACTCTAAAGTCCCACAATGCACTTTGACAACCATCTCGACTCGGTCTACCGCGCAACCTCAAAGCGAATATTTGCTGTGTTATAAGTAATACCTTCTTCTGAAGTTTTTAGCCGTTATTTTTAGGTTTCACTCAATTTGGTGGCAGATTCCACAGTTTCAATTTCGATAAATTTCGTCACACAGCGCCTTTAAGATCAAGTAAACTGTGGCCGGTTGGTCCAACAGGTTGTTAGATTGTAGTTTCGTAATTCACCACGCGGTTTTCGTCTCCTGCTTGTCTTTTTGCCTTTCTAAAGCTTCTGTTTTCAGGAACTCGCCTCTGCCAGATATCATAAGTACATTCAACACTAGGTGATTCAGCAGGAAGTGATTTCAGCTCTCCAAGGGGTCTACGTTTGGCGTCATTCTTCACATAGTCTGTTGAATAAAGACACATGCAATTCAAATTGTTCCCGTGAGCAATGAAATACAGTTAAAACCCGCGTGCAAGAACCAAGATTTTTGGACGTCTAGCAAAAAAAAAAATTGGTTCTTGTATTTTGGGTTCGTTATTGGCAGCTATTAAAGTAGGCTAAGTAGGTTTTTTAATGAAAGAGATGTAGTCGTCGCTACCAGAAAAACTTGGGTTTGGTCCATAAATATACAGTATTTACTCACAACTGTATCATGATAAGCCTAATTACCCTAACTACACAATGTATACAATGTATGTAGCGTTATCTCTAAAACTCGAGTTGTATAACAGAAAACATAATAGATGTAATATAAAATATATGATTTAAAATAATAAAAAATTAATATAATATGTGATATAAATTTGAAATCTCAAAGTCAAACTACTTGGTAAAAATGTTTATCCTAATTTAACCGTAACCCGCATTTAAAACCTCGTTGATGTTGCTTGGCTAATCAGGTTCTTATATTTTTGGCTATTATGAAGATAAATTTTCCCCAGCAGGTTCTTACACCACTTGATTCTTACACGCGGGTTTTAAGCTTAACGTTTTTATGTGTATGTGTCAACCTATAAAGCACGAAGTCCTAACTGAGGACGGTGTTTTACTCTTCCGTGCTGGAGACGGGCAGGACCGCAAAGTGGTTTGCGAAAGTGGTTATCCGCACCACACGAAGGTCTAGGCGTCTGCATGACGAGGAGCAATGGCAGTTCCTTATTTTACTGCTTTTTAAGACCCTAAAAGCATTGTTTAGGCCCCGAGAATCGAAGCTGTGGTCTCCCGCTCTGTTAGCCAGTGCTCTCAACTGAGTCAATCTTGCCGAGAGTGAAACGTCCAAAAGGCAAAAGGGCATCAAAACGGGAACTCCCTCTTATACAGGGGTTCACATGACGATAATTAACAATTATTCCACGAGTGCGCGTTGGATATGAGATGGTAGATAGCGAACGAGACGGGTAGCGCCGAGTAGGCTATAATCATCTCATATTCAACAAGCGCAGTGCAATAATTGTTTTAATAAAAACGCCCACAAAATATCGAGAATTCTTCCCGACTTTTAGACGCGTACAGTTACCATATTTGGAGAGCATGGTATAATTAACAATTATTCCTCTAGCCCGAATGGGTTCTGAGTCAATGGGCTATTGACTCAGAGGCCATGAGGGCAAGAGGAATCATTGTTTTAGTAAAATCCAACTAGTTGGTAAAAAAATATCGAGAAAAAAAAAACTTTAGCTAGTTAAAGCTAGAATTTAATCCTTTTTGCCGCCACAAAGCCGCCGCTTTTCGCTACTAGTGGGCTATAACATATAGCCTAGTAGTAGCTCAACGAATCAGAACGCAGCATTGATAATAGACCACTAGTTGGATTTTACTAATGGCTCATATACCATGATAGCTAAGCCAATCAGAGCCCTAGAATTGCATTATCCAATGATTCAGTGTTAAATAATGTCGGTTATATTAGTTTGTGGGGCATGATTGCGTAAGTATTAAGTGATACAGTGCGACGACAGTAACGGTCAGCTTTGTAATTTATTGTGAATGTTGCCCTAATAGAAAGTGAAAACAGTTGCTTTGCGCGTGACACGTGACACGGTCTCGTTTCCAGGCCCTATTATGGCGCAGAAAACATAGAGTGCAGGGCGTCATGGGTAGGATCCAAACATCTTTACCAAGCTACAACAGGGTGCGCCGCGTAAGAGCAAGCAAAGATGCCTGGAGACAAGACAGCGTACAGTGAATTCAACAGAAGGGTTACAGCGGGCAAAGGATCATGAAAGAACATGTCGCGAGGTCAGACATACAGTAATCTGCTTCACAGCCGTTTTGTTGCCTCGTCACGCAAACTTTGTGGGGAGGAGCGTTGCATAACAACACAAAGAACGGTTGTGGAGCAGACGAGACATACAGTAGTTAGCGAAACAAATTACACAAAGCTACACGAATAGGAGGTGAGAGAGAAAGCGATGGCTGCATGATGAGGAGAGAATACTCACTTATCTGAGTTACATGCTCCAGCCAAGCAAGATGGCGGGCAAGGTCATGAAGCATCTGAAGAAATCAAGTCATATTCAGTGCAAGTGCAAGTTAAAATTAAAAATAAAACACTATAGCGGTGCAAGAGAAGGAAATGGTTGCATGATAGAAGAAAGATAACTTACACTATCTAAAGGAGATTATGTGCACCCCAAAATTGCTACCCCCTTACTCCTGCCCCTCCCTTCCCCTCCTTAAAACCGCAGCCGATAAAGTTTCCCAAAATCCAGCATTCACCATTTGCACATCTCCCATAATACAACTTGATCCCCCAACCCACCACAAGAAAAAAAATTTGCGTAGCCTTTGTTTTCATTTCTCCTGGGCCGGCTTGTTCAAAGCTGGGTTAAGATAACCCTGGGTTACTGCGTAATTTGAAATCAGATTTGGATGCTTAAAAAGTAAATTCAGTTTAATTCTTTCTGTCAACAAGTTGATGATAAGATTGGATTCTCTTAGAAATAACAGAGAAACTTATCGGAGAAAATGCTTTGAACAAAAGAAAAAGAAACCCTGGTTACATTTAATCCCGGGTTAAGCGCTAATCAGCCTTTGAACAACTCGGCCCCTGGGTGTTTATGTTATCCTAAGGGAAAGGATAATGCTCATGCAATATATTGGGGGGAAAACAAGGTGTATTACGGGAGATGTATGTGAAAATGGCGAATAGAATTAAACCCTGTAGGTTCACGACGTGAATAAATGAAAACGCTTTTTAATTTTTTTTTCTCTTAATAGTACAGTGTTGCAAGAAACCGCTTTGATGCTGTATTTGTCAGTGACAGAAAAGAAATCATAAAACGTACACAGTGTACTTACCCGTCGTACAACTAAGCGTGACCTCTATTGAATCATACAAAGTCTTGGTTTCGACCGAGGGAAGTCTCTTTGGTTTTGGGTAAACAATGTTCATCTCCTGCCTACAAGAATCCTTCCAAGCGGTCACATCACGAATGGCTTGGTACAAAGCATCTCTCCACCTGGCGTACTCTTCATCTGAGTTAGAGGCTAGCACAGGCTCCTTCTCAGGCATCTGGCTTGTAAGAATTAGAATATGACGCTGTTGAAACGTGGGGCTGATTGTGTCTGCAATCTCCATATTCTGGTTACAAAACAAGAACAAAAACTGTCAGTACACAACACTGAATCACAGGACCTATAGTCATATTGATGCTTTTTACTGTCACGTCCTTGGTTCATATAGTTCCTACACAAGCAAGTGGTTAACAAAGTTCCTACAAGGCAAACTAGCGGGGGCTAATTCACTATGCGACAAACTTGATTCCTGATGGGGCTAACTTTTAGGGGGGCAAACTCACTACAGGGTGGAACCACTTCCAATCAAACTTGTTCAATTGATTAAGCCCAGAATCTGGGATTTATGTCTCCCTGCCAAGGTGTGGGAAGGGGGTGGTCCAAGAAATGTGAGCAGGGTTGTATATTGTGCTTCTTGAATCCCCTACGTTATTTCAGACCAATATGATATCCCCTTTCCTTAAACTATTTCACACCTGATCAAAATTCAATACCTAGTCCAGTTAAGCTGGAGCAGCATGTACCTGTATACTGATGACCGAATCGCACAATATCCTATTGCACTAAAACTACTACCTCCATAGTTATCGGAAAATTGCTATTTGATATCTTAGAAAGGAGGATGACTATATTCAAATCCCCATAGGTACATACGAAAGGTTTTAATGTCTGCTTTTCTTTTTCTGTGTTATCATTTAAGAGTCGGTGACTCCTTGTCTTAATGCATTATACGTCAGTAAGCGCTGTGTAAATTAGATCACTTAATTTCTGTGTTTTATCTATTTTAGTTACATTCTGCAAGGCTTTCTAATAGTTTAAGGTTTTTGTTTTTCATGTACTTGTTTTGCCCTGCCATGACTAGCTTTCCAGTTATTTGCGGGAAAAACTATCCAACTTTTGTATTTTTGTACAAAGAATAAAGTTGTTGTTGTTATTGTAGTTTAAATCAGGGCTGCGGTGTTGCTCTTTGGTGCCTAACCGAGCTCAAATCATTTACACTAATTTACAATTTGAGACTATATATTTTTCTAGTTAAGTGAGGTTGAATGAGATCATCTTACTGGTTTGATTTCTATCAGTTCAACAGGTTCTTTGTTAATAGAGTCATCTTTACTTTTCCAGCATTTGATGGTTGCATGTTTCAAGACACACCATAGTCGACACCATGAAAACTGGCTGCCTGTCCTCATCTGAATATAACACGATAAAAAAAAAACATTGACTTCAACACACAAACTGTCAGGGCAAAATGTGAGCAAGGCACCTGTCTGCTTTTCGCCAATTTGTTAGTACAATGAAGAAAACAGGCTAGCAAGTCCACATCAACTTTAGATTAATTTTACTTTTAGAACAAAGAAAGAAGTTGACAACAGATCAGGCATAATTTTGGGCCTTTCTATAGAAACGCAAGGGGTCCATGGAAAAAGGGTCCTGAGACCCTGTTTATATGGAGAAAACCTGTCCCATGAAAGAAGGTCACCCTTCTAGCCATAGTCAACTTCTAGAAGGCATTTATAATTTTTATGATAAAGAAATTTAAATAAAGGCGCAGTGGAATAAAGCTCTAAGGGACTTCTGATTTTCTGCTAGATTCTCCCAGTTGTTTGCTCTGTATATTCAAATCAATCAACGGGAGAATTGGTTTTTAGATCAGGAGTCACTCAGGCAATAAGTTGTCCTGGGTAGAAAGGTCAGTTGACTATCCAACCTACAATGGGAGAGTCAACTTTTCATAAATTTCCTTTAAAATGGGTAAACAAAAAGTTGGCTTGGCTAGAGGTGTGACCCAGCTACGAGGGTCTTTTGTGATGATAGGGTCACCCTCCTAGCTGGGCCAACTCTTCTCCATATAGACAGCCAGGTCAGGACAATCGGAGCATGCACGAGTGCTGTTGGCTCTAGCAATGGGGTTAACTTTTTTTATGTTTGTCATTAGTTCCATTACTGTTGTAATGATACCTGTATTTCTAGGAATCCATTCATTTGCGGTTCCTCTACACATGCAGGTCTGGCTGCTAGACGACAGCAGATCTGACCCCAAAGGGCTAACTGAGGCATATTGGAGGATTCTGAAGTTGTTGCTAAGGGGCTAGCACCATATAAACCTACATTATGAAGGCAAAGTGAAAATCACATCTTTTCTACCACTTAGACTTTCAAATTTAAAATGCTATACGGTCAGTGATTTTGTTACCTCTATGTCCTGCGTCCCTGACGGATGGGACAGGGACTCATGATTTTTCACAAGAAGAGTCCCAGGACTCACCATAACTATTTGTAACAAAATCACCATACGGTATGCTTGAATTTCTTCTAGTGAGAGTTCAAAGTTTGATTCAACATGCCAAAAACTGGCCTCAAAGTTTGGCACTGATATTAACAAGTGACATTTATTTTGACCAGTTCAGTGTCATAATTTTTTATTTGACAATATTACAATAATATTATCATTATTTCATTGACTGAAGAACAAGATAACAATAAGAAGCATGTGGCAATTTTTGATGCAATTTAGTAGTGCTTGACATTATTTTCTTATATTCCCAATCTTTAAGCAGCAGTTACCTCAAGCGTTATCTGGCGTAAACGTTTTTTGCTTAGCTATGTTTAGAATCCCTTGAGCAGGAAATCCCTGAACAATCAATACATTGCATGGATATTTGCAATAGAGACAAATTGCCATGAAACTGCTGCTCCTATACATACCCTATTTCCAGTCTCACCTAACTGGCAGTGAAAACTGTGTGACAAATCACCAATGTCAAACTTAAAACCCTTGAAACGAATTCCTCATCAAATCTGCAGGCATGAAAAAATTTGTACTTCCTAGACAGCTTGTGTCTTACCAGTTTTAAGATCATGCGATTTGACGCTGTCATTCAGGTGGTCAACTGTTAGCTGCGTGTGTCCTGCAAGTATAAATTTAGGAGTTTCAGGTCCTGCTGCAGTTCTTCTAAGAGGTCTCATTGCTCCTGTGAATCTGTTTGCTGCACTGTCTGATGACACTGTGTAGTAAATCTCTATGTCCAGTCTGAAATCATGACTCACATTGTCACTGTATGAAAATAAAAACAAAATTGCAGCGAGTTAGTTTATTATAGAAGGCAGTAGTGAACTAAAAATAATAACAAAGTAAAATAAACTCTCGCCTTGCAGACACCTCACTATAACAAACAGCAGCTAAATCCTAGGGCAAAATAAATTAATAACAGATGTTTGACTGAAATAAACTCCTGCTATCACAGACTCTCCCTAATGAGGACACTAAATTGGGGACCCTACAGTGCCCCCTATAAAAGGTGTTGACTGTATTATTTAATTGACCTGTTCACATGAGGAGCTATTTTTCAGGGAGAATCAAACAGATCTAATAAACTAAGCAGGATTAAGCATACTAACCTGCAGGAAGTAGTCTAGTTTAATAGCTAATATATTAATTTATAAAACATAGCTGCAGATTTTAGATACCAAGAACATGCACTCAGAGTTGGGATCACAGTAGAAGTGCTGTGGACAGTTTAATCAGTGCTCGAAACTAACGGTCATTCACTCGTTTACAAATTATGAAACCGATGGGAAAAATGTTTTGTCAGTATTGTGTAAATTTTCCAAAGAGTAAAAACGAAAATTCGTCTTTCCACAAAGGAAGCAATAAATAATTTCTTATAGCCAAAGAAACTCAAGATAAAAGATTATGCTTTTCATTAGTGTTTATTATTATGATTTAAAACTTCAGTCATGCTTTACTATGATTTTTTAATGTGTGAATTACATGCTTGTGCATCCATGGCCAGATGATGGATGGTAGACAGGACAAGTAGAATTGCCTTCAGGACTAGTAGATGGCACCCACTACTAGTCCCAGGACAACTAACTACAAAAGTTAGTTTCAATGAAACAATGTTAATGAGGCACCTTTTGAGTTTTCAAATTATTGTATGCAGACTATAAGCTGGAGTACTTGTTAGCATAAGAGTGAAAACATACAAGACAATTATGTTGTCAAAGGAAATGTCTGTTTCTGATTCATCAGTCTCAACAAGAGCAGTGTCCAACACTTGGCCATCAAGCTTCAATAAACAGAACACATAGTAGAGATGTTGCTCTGAAAAAAAAATGATGCAGAAGAAGACCAATCAGAACATTATCAACCATAAAAAAACAAAAAATTAAGTAAAAAATGCTCTATATTCTGGATGAAAATACTAGCTGGCAACTGCATGAGCAATAGTCTGGAAGAATATGTCATGATTATTAAGGGAGAAAAAAAATTAATACTAGTGAAGCCCCATTGATACTAACACTGATAGGCTGTAAAGATCTGACAAAATAAACTGGGTGGTCATGACTGACCTCCCTGCTAGTAATGTAGCCTTTATCAACTACATAGTGAATATCAGAGATATCACCTTCATGACTTTAAAAACAGATTTACAGTTTGCCTTTCTTACTTGATAACTGGTCTCACCAGAGGTAATAATTGTCTGGTCATATTGAAGAGATTGAGGTTAAGCACCACTTTTACAGCAAATGGATGATTTCCATCTGCTATTTGCCATTGGTAATCTTATCATCATGTATTAACAAGGTTGTGAATAAGAAAATGACGATTTAATAACAATGTACCTGTTTTGGTTTTATTGTGATCATCTTGAGTCCACATCAAAGGGACCCGGATATCTGAAGAAGAAAGTTTCAAGTGGGAAATGTGATTCAGAATGTTACATGTAAATTGTCTACTTACAGATAACTCAATGCAGTAAGTAACAATGACCCTTTGCAAGGCATCTTTAATAACAAAAAAAACAATTCAGTCAACTTCTCTGGTAGGTAACAATCTCTTTTTGGTACTAAGTAATGAAGGTATTTTGTTTCTCTTCTTTGTGGCAATAAACTACATGACCATCTCATTATGGGCCATATAACCATACTGCAACCTTTTTGTTTGTTTGTTTGTTTGTTTGTTTTTGCCATTGAAAAAAGTCCCATCCGGTTGCCTGGGATAAGTAGATTTCCTCACTAGGTGAGTAACTTCTGAGGCTGACTTGCCCAATGGTCAAGGGTCCAGGCAAGTCATCCTCTAACAAAAACATTAAAACAAGCAAGCAGGCCCCAGGCAAGCAAAATGTGAGAGCTGCTTGCCCAAAGGACATGCTGGAGTTGAAGTTTTTTTCAAGCCCTGTAAATGGTTACCATGTTTTCTTTAGGTACCTGCTTAATTTTGCATTTTCCTTAAGTGTCACTTATCATGCATGTGTGTATTGCTCAACACAAGCATATTGAGACAGAGCAAAACATTGCAACATTCTTGCAATTTTGTGCCAATTTGTCACTTTAAATTTATTTCCACAGTGACAACATAACCATATTTGGAAATCTGATAAAAATTTGCATGATTGCATACTTCACCCTTGACTGGCTGTTTACTGAAACACATCTACTATAAGAGGAAATAAGGTCATGACAAAACACTCTTTGTCCCCTAATAATTTCTGTTTTTGTTTCTCCCTTACAAAGGTCTTGAGGGACAAATTGTCTTCAAAGGCCTGAAAGCTACAACCAAAAAATGTTGAGACACTCTGATGGAAAACCGGCCTTTCTTACTTCAAATTGCTGCTAGTCACACCTCTATAAGATACAATACTCATCTCCCCCTGTTCTCTGATCAAAGTTGTACCTCCAAGTTTTAAGCATGGTCTTGTATTGCTGGCATTATTGATAAGGGGAGGAGGGGGATCACAAACACAAGATCATATTAAAGCAGACCATTGAACCCAAAATAAAGTACAGTCTCTAAAGTATTTTTGCAACTGGTTGTAGCTCAACCCTTCACATGTCCTAATAAAATTTATCAAACTGAATGATCTTTTTGCTCTTACTTTGTTACCATATTAGCAGTGTGGTGCTAATATTCATGCTTTTGCAGGGGAGCTTTTGTGCTCTCTACAATATTATTATCTTAGGTAGAGCACAACCTTGCTATCAATCATTGATTAATTTACCTGAGAGGGAAAGCTGGGCTTTGCAAGGGGCATCATCATCATCTAAATCCAGAGGTGATGTTGAACTGAAATTTAAAAGGACAAAAAGAGCTGATTCAATTGGAGAGAATCTCTCCACATAACAGTGTTCAAATGCTATCTTTATTACAAGGCTGGATCCAAGACCAGGCTAATTGACTACCTAAGCAGGCAAAATTAGGCTTATCTTGCCGGGATGCAAAATCAGGAGTACTCACTTAGTTCAAAGGAGAAAAAATTCATTTGGGCGATATACCGTTTAATGAATCCTCAATTAACAAATTAAAAGTTTGCTGTAAAAGGAACAAGTCAATATCCCGCCATCTTCATCTCACGCATGGTCAGGAATGCACATACAGTATACATAGATTTTATTATGTTCTAAATTACAGCAATGAAATCCATCCTGTGTGGTTCTGAGAAGGTTGCTGCTAATTTACTGGTATTAGCTTGACCTAATTTTACATTTACAGCCCAGAAACTGAAGTACAACAATAAAATAATATTTTGTGTTATTTTACTTTTGAATAACAGTTTCCAACAAAAGAACAAACTAACTGCTATACTTCTATGCTAGACATGAAATGAGGCAAGATACATTCTGTCACTCATTTCTTCAATATTTTTCAGTGACACACACTTTCATTAAAACACGGACACCAACACGTAATGAACAAGTCTTGCTTCTTGCTTCAAAAAACCTACTTACACTCCCCCATACTTCAACTTATGTATGCAAGATCTCTGAGAATGCAAAGAAACCTAACATAATAACTGCCTAAATATATTAACTTATATTCCCGTGAGATATTGTTCCATCATTTAAAGTTATTACACGCTATTCACACTTCTACATATGTCACACTTTTAAATATACCTCGATCCTTTGCGCCTCAAGACTGACTTTGCCCTGTGTCTCTGTAGCAATGCCATAAGAGCAAGGATACGAGCATTGATTGTGAGAAGGTTCTTGGATGCCTCGAGAGCCTGAACCTCCTCATGGCAAGCAGCCAACAATTTAACTATTCCGTCTCGTATATGCACCTCATGGTCAATCTTCTCTTGAATGGCTGAGTCATCAAGTTCCTACGTACAGAAAAACAACTTTGGTATAGAATAATTTGTATGGAGGAATAATTTTTCACAATTCTCGATGAGTTGATAACAGTGTCTGTCTGGAATAAATGCTTGTAAGCTTTATTAAAAAATGCTAATTCTGACAGTTTTACAGCAGGCTGCTATTAACAGAACCAAAGGTAGAGAGAGTTATGGATAAACAAAAGAACATAACAATAACTGAAACAGTAACCTACACAATACATAATGTAACACAGTCCTCTTGTTTCTAGACTTTATCATTTGTTTATCAAAAAACATCTGGTAATAATGGTGAGAGGTGAAAGCAAGAAAGTAACATACATTAATCATCTTAATATTCCTTTACTATAAATATTAAGACTAAAAATATAATAAATTAATATTATTAAAAAATTATATTTTTGCCATAGGGCTCGTTCTGGGCTACACTGCTTAATGGCAGGATTTCCCAGAGCTCTGCTTCATAAAATCAAAAAAGGTTTCCTGACAAATTCCCAAAGCATCCATTCATTCACCTGTTCATGATGTCTTTTCACCCCTCTACAGTTTCCACAAAATTCTCCCACATTCACTGTGATATTATTAAGAAAACTATCGTCCATAATACACAGCGAATATTCCTTGTTCTGCCCGGATTAAGACAGATACAGTTGAAAATGACATTATATATACTGGGGATATTGTTTGTTTTGTCATGGTGGCTGGGTGAGGCAGGAACTAAGATTAAATGCATTAATTACCCAGCCCTTATCAGAAAGATTGAAGGGTCAAGAACATTCGCAGCTGAAAAAAAGAATCAACAGGTCAAAAGTATCAAGCTTGATGAATATACTCGTCACATTTGAAACTAATCGGGTGCTCAGCAGTGATAACATACATAATAAAGAGTAAAATCCAACAGCCCACACACGGCTAAAAGCTTCTCACGTATATTAGAGTGAGCGCCAAATTGATGCTAGTTTAATTCCGTAATTTCTGGTGAGAACTGAAAACACCCTTCCGACGTAAACTGGCCAAATATGGTATTTATTAGCTGTGATTAAATTACAAACTACGCTTAAAGCCGGAAATATATTAATTTATATTACTGTACAGTAGACGCAGCAGCCATTATATAATGAAAATTTCATTTTCGGTTCATTTTCGGAGATCGGACTAAAACAAAAACAAGAAACTTACAGCTTATTCCCTTAGGGCAGGACTTAAATCTAAATATCATAACAATTAGGATGACCTATTCTCTCTTTTTCGTAACAAAGAAAGGAAACCGCAAAACTGGTGGGTAAAACCAAAAAAACATTAAGAGGATTTTAATTTCTATTCCTAAACTTAAACAACGCCTATACATAAGCCACATGGCTTCCGAAAGATGGCTTCTTTCCCGGTGCGCAGAAAAGTCATCACAAATTAATGAAAGATGATCATCGGCCGATTTTCTAAATTGATAGACGAAAATTTTCACTTTCAAAATCAAAGCTCTTCGAACGAAGAACCTATATAAAACAATACCACTCCCGAGAGCTTTGAGGTTCACAACAACCTCCATGCATACTCCATGTGATGTGCTATTGTTATGTCAAAATAATGAACAGGACACGAACTCGGGCTTCACTCCTATTTTTTGAGCCGGAAATCCAAAAATCACATACTCCTTTGTTGAATAAACGACACAAAGTGTTTTCGACAATAAACAGTTTACGGTTCACTTGTACCAGCACTTCAGGTAAAAAAAGCTTGCTATCCTTTTGTATGTTGAAAGGCGAACTCTTTAAAAATATATAAGTTGACTTTGCCATCTTTTTATTTATTTATTGTTTTTATTTCAAGCAAAATTTCGCAGTTACCTTATCCTTTGCGGTGAAAAATATTAAAGGTTGAAAGACTTTTATTTAATGGTCAAGATCCCTTGAGACCGAAAATAATCGGGTCACGCGAAAAGAGTTTTCTGTTGAGTGTTTATTCGACCTGAACGCCGGCACTGCTCCGCTGATTGTTTTAGATTGTATTGTGTGAAAAGGCTAAAAATACACAACTTCGCGCATAAAGTCAGACAGCTACCAAACTAACACAGCTTCACAGAGAGAGTGAAACAAGAGCGACTTTCACGCCTAAACTGGTACGAAACAGTGTCGTTCCCACAATTTTCAATGCGTTGCTCTTCAAAGCCCGCGCAAAAAACGGTCGAGAAGACGTGTATCGTAAAACTCTTACCTTTAAAGCGGCAGCATCCCATTTCTCTACAAAAACCGGGTCCATCCTCTTCCTCTTTTTCACCGAGAAATTCTGCTCTCTGTCATTTCCCTCAGACCGGTTGCGGGCCTTTCGATACTGCCTCTGCTCGCGTAAATTATTTGCTACCTCTCGGGTGGCCATCTTCTACGCATAAATTACACCGGAGCCCGCGATAGGTCAATGAATGGACGGAAGTGAAATTCTGCAGGAATGCTTGGGGAAGCTGACAGCTCGGTGCATTGGAAAGAAGTTGTACACCAAAAACAAAATAAATATTGACAAAGGACATAATTTGTGCATTTATCTGTCATTGTGGGACTAAAATCGTCACTTCTGACGCTTTCTAAATGCCAGAGCTCTCTTCCGGTGTGAAAAAAGGTAGGGATACGTGCGTGACTCAAATGAGGGAAGGTCAGATATTAAAACTTTTTAATGACGTTAATGATATTTGCTCGAGCAGGTTGAAATCTAACACATCCGACAACGCTGGTTTATGAAAACTGAAAAACACAATCACTTCACCTCACAGTTTCCAGAGAAATATCTTTGGTCAGCAGCCCATCATACCTATAAACTTCTGCTTCGCCAAAAAAAGCGATATCGCAATTTAAATACCGTTTCTACATTTGAGGGAAAAAGATTTAATATCCTGAATATGATTGTTGAGTTATGGTCCACTGAACGACTAAGAATACCGCTAGAGAGCAACAAGTCTTATTCGTAAAATTTTCTTCGTTTGAATTTTTTTATTGACTTTGTTCCTTTTTTTATCTCATATATTTATGTATTTTATTTTAATTTATCGTCAAAACAAGATTAATATCATTTGTGATATAAATAAATATCAATCCTGCTAGTTGCTCGTTCAACTAAAGAGCAGATATCGATATTGTCGAATGTTCATCGGTCATTACTGGCTTTAATGAGAAGAAAGAAAATTACTGACCACATGAATTTTTCTCGAGAGCAATGGATATTGTTCTGAGATATTTACCTGTGAAAGTCGCACAACTCGCCACCGAGGCATTAATCATTAGTACACGAAACAAAGAAAGCAAATAACTGAACGAGTAGGTCAATACATCACATGTCTTACAATTTGTTGGAAAAAGTTTATAGAACCCAAACAAGTCCTATTCAAACATTTCTGTTTAATGTAGGCCTTAATATATGGTCCGCAATCAATTCAGTGCCTTTTCAGTCTGTCTGCACACTCCAGGCCTGTATTCGCCTCAAACACTTTTCTCATTTCACGAAAAGATCGAGTACTAAATAGTACACTGTAAATCTGTAATAGCGGAAGCCCCAAAGCTAACTTGAAAGTTTGGTAATCTATCCATCCGAGAAATTTTGGTAATCACGTGACCGTCCGCACCAGAGGGTAGCCAATGCGAAATGTCAAACTTTCTAGCTAGTACGGAAGCCTGTAACCTGTGTTTAACTTGATAATAGGCATGCATATAACCTGAGACCAGGCGTTATTATTATTATTATTTTTTGCCGCTTTGACTCGAAAGGGAAAAAAATAACGCCTGATACATTCATTTAACAAGCCGTCAACCGGACGGGATCAAATTTGGGCGCGAATAATGTCTCTTTTGAAATAAATTTTTAGGGAAAAGAAAATTTTAAATACGTCCATGTTCAGATGGCGCTTCCTAAAAAAAAATTTAAATGTTTTTCATTATTTATTTTTTGCGATGAAATATTGCTTACTGGAGCTGTCGTATTATTTAACAGCTACAAATGAATAACGAATTTACTGCTAAAAGTTCGTTGACTTCGCTGTTCTGTGCCGAAAGTAGTGATTATGTATCGGTCAAATCGAAGCTTCAACATGCCCCCCCCCGGGCAACCCCCCGGGCATTTGACTTTTTTGAAAATTATTGTTCAAATTCCCCCCTACCCGGGCCAAAATGCCGTTCAAATGCCCCACACTATGGTCCATTCAGGTGATCAAATGCCCCCACCCCGGGGACGTTTCACAGGCACAAAACTGACAGAGGGACGGCGGAAACGCCTTCAGTTGTCGAACAAAATCTTTATAAATATAACAAAAACTGAGAAACACTGTTAGCGTATTTACTACGAACAAACGTCTCGTGCAAAGCGGCGGAGATCGCTGCTACAAGGTCACCGAATGCTCAAAGCGTTCTATAAAAAAAGACCCCATCTATTGAGATTACTATATCATGACCAATGCACTGATATGCATCATCGCTCAACTTCTTAACTAACATACTTGCAGTAGGTCAAAGTAGTTGACCTGAGCTTTTTATTTAATTTTATTTTATGTTGTTGTATTGAATCGCCGGTATAGGTATTGTATTTCATTGTATAAAACACAACAATAAAATACATTCATACATTCAAAGCCTGAATCCAGTATTATAAATTTTAAAATTTAAATACTTCAAATACAGCACAACGCTTGTTTAAGCCCTTTCCTCGTAACCAATTGGCCACAAAGGCTCGATCTTTTCCACGAAAATCCTCTAACACCGC
This sequence comes from Porites lutea, assembly GCF_958299795.1. NCBI lineage: Eukaryota > Metazoa > Cnidaria > Anthozoa > Scleractinia > Poritidae > Porites > Porites lutea. The sequence goes on from NC_133204.1 coordinate 35,819,440, forward strand.
GTCCCCCATGATAGCTCGCCACTCCAAAGATTTTACATGAAATCGAGGGTTCAGTTCAAATTCCCCACCCCTAAAGCATGGGGATCAAATTCCCCACCCCCTGGAAGACTCTGATAATCAAATTCCCTCCTCCCTGGGACGGCAAAGGTGTCAAATACCCGGGGTATGCCCGGGGGGGGGGGGGGGCATGTTGAAGCTTCGATTTGACCGATACATTAGGTTGGTGCCCCACATTTCACGAAATAAAAAGTGTTGCGAAAGCGAAGAAAGCTCAGCTTAATTCGCAGGTTTCTGAAGTTATACTACTACATGAGAAATTTCTGCAATTTGATTGGTTTAGAGCAGTGATATTTCAGCTTAATTTGAAATATCTACATGTGAAAATTACAAAACCTTTGTGGGTAGTAGTATAAACAAATAATAGCATGATTTGTACGTGATATTTGGCATAAATACCACTCATGATATTTCAAAATTGTATCAAATTTAACTCGCCTAACTGCTCGTGAAATTACGTATAACAATTTCGAAATATCGTTCGTGGTATTTATGCCAAATATCACTACAAATCCTGCTATTACCTATACGAAGAATTATAGTCAAACCAGGTCAAGATTTCATTCATGAATTGATTATTTGCAAAGCGAATCTGTTCGTCGCTTCTGCAACTTGTACCTGGTATCAAATTGCATTGAAATGATCGGTGAATTTTTGACTGCAACTTTACCATGCTGCCATGGCAACGTGACGTAACGAATTCTCCTCTCTATTTATATATGACTCTGAAGGCCCGTTTACACGACCGAAAAAATTGGAACGGCCCGGATAAAAAGACGAACGGCTCCGACAAAATTCGACGTGTAAACGGTACTTGACCCGTTCCAGTTGTATCCGTTCCGTTCCTAAAAAGGTCCATAGGCGGCTATGGACCCCTTTCGGAACGGAACCGATAAAAAACGGTTCCGTACCCACATTTTTGTTTTCTTTTCAACGTGTAAACGCTCGCCCTTTTTTCGGTACCGTTCTGTTACTTTTTTTTATGAGCCCGTGGTGCTCCACGTCAGTTGTTTAGCGTACGTCACATGCGTGTTGGAAGAAGAAACTGGAAAGTATTCTTCGACACTCGAAAGCTAGCATACCACTGATCGTCAGAGTAAGTGCTGTATGTAAGATCAAACCAAGCGCTTGTTCTTGGAATTTGCCAGAAGCTCCTTTCGACTGTGAGGTGCGATACAAGGGCTGTTAATAGGAAAACCGTAAGCCTTGTTTTTCTCCTAATTCGGTATATTTTCTCAGAAGAACTTTGACGAATCGCACGCGCTGTCAAACGTGAATTTCGTGTTCTCTTCTTTAGAAGAAACCAGAAAAGTGCTTGTAAACCTGCATCCATGATTGTCGGAGATACTCACAGTCTACTGTATGTATAAGCGCATATGAACAACTAATCGAAGCAGTTTTATCAGGGGCACCCAACGACAATTTTCGGAAAATATCTGTTCGGAAGACGATTTGCGATCTACAATTTTCGGAACATTTGTTGTAAAATTTCTTGCTTGCCTGCCTCTCCTAGGATTTTCGAACATCTCAAAAATGATATAATTGCCCATTTTTAACGGATTTTTACCCTTAAAAGGCACCTTGAATTTTCGGGAGCCTTTTTTCTGGCTGAAATTTTCGGAAAGGTAAGTTTTGATCCCTATAATTTTCGGATCATTAGACTTTCAGCTAGGAAATCCGAACAGATGGAAAATTTCTAGGGGATAAAAATATCCCTATATCTACGGTTTAAATACTAAAATACGTTTAACAATGCTATGTTTAAGTGGTTTTGAACTATATCCTCGTTGGGTGCCCCTGTTTTATTTAATTATCGCGGGCTCTATCGTTACCGGTCTCGAAGAAAACAACGTGTAAATAGTCTAGTACCCCGGTTCCAAGGGGGCTCTCACGTACCGTGCCTTTTTCTGTCGGGCACATTACAGAATTTATACGTGTTAACAGAAGATTTCGTCTGGAACCGGTACTTGTTTCTAACCGAGCCGTTCCTTCTCTTTTAACGTGTAAACGGGCCTTGAAGCTCCCATTTTCCGCTGCGACGAGATAGAAAATTTGTATTGCATTTATCTCCAGTGTTGTCAAGATAACCTTGCTCACTTTCTTTTTAACGCGATTCAGGGTTGCTCCAGCTTCTACACCACAACCCAGGAGACTAATCTGGGTGCAGGCTTAATTTGATCCTACTTCATATTAGTCTCCCACGCAGACGTTCTTAGGGGCCCTAAGAACGTCTGCGTGGGAGGCTAACTTCATACGTCTGAAGGAGCTAGTCACGCCACAATCTCTGGGGTGACCGCCTGACATCGCGTCAAATTGCAAAGTTCGTAGATTAATACTTGAGAGGCTTTAGCCGGACCCGAAAGGGTCATTTAGAAACCCCTCTGAAAAGCTTGCTCTCCGCCACACAAACGAAAGAGACTAGGAACGAGAATGGTGTTTCTGCGAAGGACCTGGGAATTAGGTTGTCCCACGAGGATGGCAATATGGCGGAGAGTTACTAGGAGATGAACATTAGGTGGGGCGAATTCTCGTCGTTTTCTTATGTCAGTTTACCCGATAGTACAAGAGTATGTGAATGTAAGTTCTTATTCCATTAATGCTTTGTTCTTAACAGATGAAAACCAATAACTGATGTCCTCCGAGGGTACAGAAGATTACTTCGATATTCCAGAGGATCGCGAGCTCAGAAGCGGCGAATTTAAACCAGTTTGGACCAGTGCTGAGGCTCATTTGAGACCCCAAAACCAAGACCAAGTCGAATTTTTGGCTACAAACTCTAGGTTTTCTCAAGCTAACCCTAGGGATAAAGTCTCTTCGAAATTGTTGAAGGCGATGGAGGAAGCAAGCGCAAACGCGCACATGGACGATGTGCAATCTGAGCTGCCCCACAATGGTCATAGGTATGCAACATTCCAGATCAGTGGTGAGAGTTGACGGTAGCTTTAGGTTTATTAGTTTTTCATTGCCTCGAATACGCAAAATGTCTGCTCCAACTTGTCTTTTTGTTGCGTGTTTGGCGTTTTTGGTCTGGTTTTCTGATCGAATTCGATAGCAGTTGCATAGACGGGTTCACGTTCATAGTTGCTTCATGGGTAATCAGGGCAGGATGGCGGGAAATGCAGAGATCTGTATTAGAATTTAGAGCCAGCTAATTCTTCTTGAATACATATATTTGCCACTTTCTCTTTGAAAAGTGTAACTTATGAATTCAATGAAACAGTAAGCTGAATCTGGAGTGCATAGTAGTCCAAGATCAGTTTTTAGAAAACCTCAATTTTCCCATACTTTTTCTGTAATTTTGATAATGTCAAATTACAGAAAATGTATGGGAGAAATTAAGGTTTTCTAAAAACTGATCATGAACACATACTTCTTTGTGCTCCAGAGTTAGTGAACCTGTCTAGAGAAATTGAGTTGTACTTAGGTAAGGAGCAGCAAGCAATAGCATCAAAAATCCATCAGAACTAGTGCTGGGATTTCACCATAGCACCATATACAAGCAGCAGTCTCATACTTTTTCACACAAACAATTTATCTGAATACAGTTGAAACATGCGTGCAGAATGAATGTATAGGGCTGTGTGGAAATCTTACCCAAACTGGGGAATCAACAGCAGAACTTTTCCATGCCTGCATTTTGGGTCTGAGTGGCAATTTGCACTACTGATGTCATCATATCCCTGGCATTTCTATCCCTAGGGTGGGGAGGGAAACTTCCCTATATAAGCTTTTTACTTGCTGCCCAAAAGGGTTTAGTTTTTCGGCTATTTTGTTCTTGAAGTGGGCATACATTTAGGTCCTGCTCATTATTAGAGTTGCAAATAATAGTCCAAGGCTGTGCTGTAAGGAAAATTGAAGGGATCCCAGTGCTCTGAAATTGTAAAATCTAGGGTGCCCAGCATATGATTTGTGTGAAAAATCTGAGATTTTCTAGTCGCCCAAGGGCAAAAGTTAGGCGCCAGGGGCCTCTGAGCTCTGCTAGAGCACAGCCCTGTAGTCAGTCATCAGACAATTTACAACTAAAATATTTATTGACTATTTGTTGCGGGCTTCTCTTGTTGCCTGGAATCCTAATCTCCAGCACCAGTTGTTCAAAAGGTGGATAATGCTATCCGATGGATAAATCTCTATCCAGGGGATAGTGCAATTGGTTTTCGCTTGGCACAGCGCAATTATCCAGTTGAGCTAACCAGGCAAAGGTTGAATATGTTTAATATGCCTAATGTCTGAGAAATTCCCGAAGTGGAAGCACTAATTCAAGCATTTTAACACTTAATTAAACTAGGAGAGTTGTATTATGTCTTACTTTGAGTGTATTTAAGCTACATTTTGGTTTTTTCTTACTGAAGAGAAGTACTGTGACCTTTGCTGCATTTCTAACCAGTACTGCCAAGCTGGCAATAGTGCCAATACTTTCTGTGTGTATTGTCCTGAATTTCTGTGTTTATCAAAAATAGAAATACTGAAGAGCAAGGTCTTGATGCCTGGAATCCCATGGTGGAAGACTATGCGTCAAAAATATTTAACAGCTATAGAGAACCAAGTATTGAAGATCTTAAGAAGGCTTTCCCAGGGTGAGTTTTTCAAAACTTTGCTCATTCCTGGTGCAATATTTTTTTTGGTCTCACATTCAAATTTTTCCCTGTAGTGAATGGCATTTTCACTGAGTAATTTTTATTTTAATGTTTATTAGCAGTCTTGTAGATAAGCTGGATTGATTTAAGAGCGCGAAGGGTAAAGGTCAAGAATAGATGTTACAGGTCAAAATTAAATTCAGGTTAAAATTCTTTAACCTAGGTTGATTCGCTATTTCCTTTGTCTCTTAGCCTTATTTATTCATGGCTTAGGGCTAGGAGACAAAGAAAATTGAGAATCAACCTAGGTTAAAAAATTTTAAGCTGACTTCATAGACACCTCCCTTTGCATTTAGCAAAATGTTAAACTTACATGGTATCATCATCACTGTTGGTGGACAAAGGGCAGGAAAAATTATCCTTGTATTTCTCTGGCTAAAGTATTTTAGTGTCTAGTATTTCTCCACAATTTCTACAAGATAGCAAATGAGAATGATAAAGAATTGCAGAGAAAAAGGGCCAAAATAGTACAACAGATACTGTATTTATTTGAATAAGCGCCCAGCCTTGAATTAGCGCCAACCTCGCATAAGCTCCCATCCTAAAGGCAGAAAAAGTTAATAAGGGCCCAGCCACAAATAAGCGCCCACCCCTCCCCCTCCCACTCAAACTCAAATAAGAGATAAGATACCCTCCTGCAGATGGAGTTTTTTTTCAGAACATTTTACAGAAACCTTGCTTTGTTAAATCTTTGCATTTTGTTATTACCGTTTATTGCTTTGTTGCAAAATTAACATACTACACATGCTGAAAATGGTGAAAATTTAATAAGCGCTCACCTCGAATTAGCGCCCACTCTCAAGGTCCAAAAATTTAATAAGCACCTAGGGCGGTTAATGGAATAAATACGCTACTAATACATTGCCTTGACACATAAAGTTGAAAAGATAAAAAAATCTTAATTTAGTGGCTACTACATGACATGAGGAGAAAATTATGATAATGCATGATAATTAAGCTGACTTTTGGTTGAGTTGATTGATTGATTTTTCTGCATATTAAACCCCCCTAAACGGCATTACAGAGCTGTTAGATTTTAGCAAGCCTTCGGAAATTGCAACAGACTTACTGTTGTCTCATCTAAGGGTGGATTTCCATTGCGCATAATTTTTGCACGCATACGTGCATAAAATTTACATACATAAATAATATACAGAGTCGATGTATGAAAGGCCGTGCATATATGTAAAAGTTAAGGGAGGTTCAACTTTTACATTCATGCAAGACCTTCCTTACATTGCCTTTTTTTTATTTATGCATGTACGCATGTAAAAATATTACGTGACAGTGGAAATCGACCTTAAGCCAAAAGTCAGACTCAGGGCTGTCATTAAGGGCCAGTAGCCGGCCAAAACTGCCGGCTAGTTAGCCATCCTTGGCCGGCTACTGTCACCTCCTTCTACCATAACTGCGAACAAAAAATGAGCACCATCGAATGAAATTGTAAAGCATCGGTTTCCCAGTTTTGATTGAATGAATGTTTTGGAGAGTCTAAATATCAAAATGTACCTAGATGCCTCGGCCCTCAAGAACTTGTGCCTTTGCTGTGAGTTCCAAAGCTGCCTACCATTGATTATCAGCCTGCTGCTTAAAAACTTTTTGACAGACCTGCAGACTATATAGCCCCATTTTCTAGTTTTATTTAATTCTTAAGGTGCTTTTGTGGTGTTGTTTAATAGGGGATCATCACAGCAGTCAATGTATTCTTCTGTTCAAAATGAAGGAGATGTCAGGTTATTTGTTGGAAGGATTCCACCTGAAATGACTCAGGTACACTGAGTATTTAATTAATTTTCTCCAATACAGTGTTAGTGTAACTTATAGTTTTGGTACCTATGGATGATTTTCCAGGAAACTATGTACAGTGTTTGTGTATCTGTGTGGAGTGATTTTCCTATAGACCCACAACATACCTTTTCCCATAATAATAGGCAAATTGCAACACAACGGCCATGATACAATACACCATAGGATGCATGAATGTTTTTGCCAAGTTGTGGCAACCTCATGATTTGCTTTGTAAACAGCGACTGTACCAGTTTATACAGCTGCATTTTTTGCTGCCATCTTGAATAAGACAAGAAGCATGAAAGGCATTGTGGTTTGCTTTCATATATTGCCTCACAAGGGTTAGAAAGGAATGATGCTCAAGACAGTGATTTCACAAATTTGTCAGTGTACACAGGGTTTGTACAGAGTCTTAAATTCTTGAAAAAGTCTTGAAATTTGCCCAGCAGTTTTTCAGACCTGGAAAAAGTCTGGAAAATAGAGCTAAAGTCTTGAAAAAATGGTAAAAAGTGTTGAGTTTTTTTAAAGTTACATGCACACTAAGTGCTTTACAAGTGATATCTTTTTTGTGTGCGTGTGTGTGTGTGTGCTGGTCAAATCTTATTCATTCTTGCTTGTATGTTTGCAGCGCATCATGGAAAAAGCTTTGTTCCTTCATTCCTTCTCTAACCTTGAGTATGGAAAAATAAGTTATTGTATGGGAAAACGTCTAGAAAAAGTTTTGCAATTTAGATCCAGAAATCTGTACGAACCCTGTGTTAACACAACCCGTAGCTTATTTTAGTGACTGATATTGCAAAATTTTGTTCAAATATTTTGTAATGTGGGAAGAAGTGTCACAGCTCACAAATGCATTAGTGTATCATTGCACGGTTATTTTTCTTGCTACGTTCTGCCCATTTTCTTCATCTGTTTACTAGTATCGTTGTCTCTCCCAGACTTTTCCATCCATTCCATACTTCATCATTTACTCCGAGATTGAAAGGAGTAATGAATTGTTATGAGGATCCAAAGATAGGTTTTTTCTTTATCAATTTTTCTCTATCATTGCTTGTCTGCCAGGCAACCTACATGAAAACTGTAACTATACGTATATGTAATCACAAGGTTCATACAGAGTCTTGAAATTTGCCCAGCAATTTTCCAGACGTGGAAAAAAATATTGGTAAAGTCTTGAGAGTGTTTTTTAAAAGTTACAAGAGGACTTTTTTTTGTGCTGGCCAAATCTTATTCAGTCTCGTTTGTACATTTGCAGCGCATCATGGAAAATGCTTTTTTCCTTTATTTTTTAAAGGTCTCCATTGATCACCCATTTGATAATCTTGAGTATGGAAAAAGAAATTATTGTTTTGGAAAAAGTCTGGAAAAAGGTCTTGAATTTTGGATCCAAAAATCTGTATGAATCAGTGAATGCAGTAATTTTGTATCCCTGTTTGTACCTGTGTCATAATTTAAGACCACTTTTTTGTTTGAACTCCAGGAAGGATTACATAATCTCTTCAGTCAGGTTGGAAAGCTGACATTCTGTAGACTTGTTAAACAACAGCACAAAGATAGCAATATTGGGTAATTAATTTAATTAAATATATGACTTGGTTCAAGTTTTTTCCTTGTTTCAAATTTTATTCTCCTATAATGTTTCAACTTTATTATACACTATCCTACCTAAAAACTAAGGGCAATATTGGACCATAACATACAAGTATTATTCTTATTTCCATAAAATCAGATTCTCTCCTTATTATTACATCTCAGACCATTACTAAGTAAACCAAAATGAATGCATAATATGAACTTGGAAATATGTGCACGTGTTTAACCTGATGTGCATACGCATCTGCTCTGAAATTTGTCAGTGCTCATTTACCCTCAGTAGTATCTATGAGCTATACTTTGTAGCCATGATAAAATTAATTCATGTACAAGGCATAGCAGGGTGTTTTAAAAGAAGTGTCCTAAAAGATTGTTGTTTAGTCTGCATGTTAAAGCATGACTACTGCACTTTGGAAAAAATTTTCTTGGAGTTGCTTCTTGGATTCTAACGAAAGTTGCAATAATTATTTGCTGTAGATTTGTAGGCTTTGAGACTATATGTAAAGCTGAGACAGCTATACAGAAGTTTGATGGCTTTGATCTGGGGCAGGGAGTCAGGCTCAAGGTGGCACTTGCACAAACAAGACAGAAGCCTACCCTTGCAGACCTTGATGAACTGGAGCCTAAAGTAAATGGTGTTACATGTAATGGTGTACAGGACAGTGCTGATAAGGGACCATCTGAAAGGTATGCAGTATCACAAATCTAAACTAGTGCAGGTGTTATCAATAGGGCATTTGCAGAATGCTGCAAGTTCAATACAACTGCAAGGAGCCTTTATAGTCTGATATTTAAACAAAGTCTGTAGGAGTGTGGTGTAAGGAAATCACTGGGAAGTTTGATGAAGCGAAAAAATTTATAATCCACCTATCCTATCCACCTTTCCAGACCACCAGAGAGTTGGTCTGGCAGAAGTATGAACCCACACAACCACCTGCTTAACAGACTGGTACTCTCCCAACTGAGCTAACGAGACAGTGGTTAGCTCAGTTACTTCCTTAGCTACAGAAAACACTAATCAGGCTTATTAATTGCTTGGGCCATCTTTTTAGTTAACCGCACAGTTCTTCAAAGTTATCTCAGGACATTGCCATTCTTGGTCTCCTTGTTACACAGAAAATTAAAAGACTGCTTTGAGTCTAGTAAGCTCAATACCCCATATAAAAGCTAAAGAAATTCAAAATTAGCTGTATCTTTTTCTGGCTTTGTTTCACCTCAGTTTTGTTCCTGAAAAGTATGTTTAATGTTGTATTCAAAGTAGTTGGTGAAATGAAGTGGCTGGGGTTTGTGAAAGGAGGCGAACATTGCGTTACATACATATGTACATATACTTTATTTAACCTCGAATTTAAAGTAGCTAAAGATAGGCTAGTATCTTCATGGGCCTCTGTAAGTTGATGATGATGTGGGAAGCGTTGAAATACATGTACTGTACGTTTCAAGAACTGAATGTTACCATCTTGTTATTTGCTCCACTTCCTTACCAGAAAATTAATAATGTGGGAAAATGTTTCTATATACCCCATATAATAGCTGCTTTTTAAACCACTCAATTTGCCCTTAAATGCTTAAGATCTCCTGAGTGAAGACTACTTTTTGATAATGAATGTTCTTACAATAATCAATACCAGCAACAGCATGGGTCTTTTTTTATGAAAGGAGAAAACACACAACATGAGACTTGAATGTTTCATCAAAGCCTTTTTTGCCCATATCCATGACAGATTCCAGTTACTTGGTATGGTCAGAGTGTGGCTGAAAGACTTTCCATAATACTTAGATTGTTCATTTGTGTTCTTACAGCGCAGATGAAAGAAGCATTCAGGATACATTACTTCCTTCTACCCAGTCTACTGTAACAGTTTCAGGTACTAGATAAGTAGCATCTATGTACTGTGTGGATGAAAAAAGAAAAATAGCTGCCTTGTGGTTTTACGTAAACTGAGCTTCCAAAGTTGTCTTTGTGAGTTCATTGCTGCACAAAGCTTCTGAAAAAGGCATATTTCAAACTAAACCTACAAGTTGTACAGGCTAATTATAAGACTTAGCCAAAGCTGAGCTCTGTTTAATTAAAGGAGTAGTTGACAAATATGTTATTACCAAAATCAATTACTAAAAATAGTTGAAGAGGTTGTTTAGCATCTCAAGGCATTCAAGTTGCTCTACCAAAAGGCAGTTTCTACAGGTTTGTTGAACTGTAGGTTGGTATTCGCGTGGTTCCCCAAAATAATTTTAAATTACATATTTTGGATCCACTTTTGGATAAAATGAGAGATATTAAATGGCTTTTCAGACCAGTATCAAGTAAACCATAGGGACCACAAGTGTGGAGGCTGATGTGAAATTATTTCGGCCCTAGTTCTCACCTTCTTTTGTCAACTGTATCAATTTCTGGTCAAGTCAGGGTGGCTAAATTGCTTTTTTTTTTTTCCTTCCTGCTTCTTAAGGAAAACTGTGCAGTTTCTGCGGCCAACTAGTGTATAAGTGGTGCTCTGTGTGTAAAATACCATACTGCAGTGGAGAATGTCAAAAGAATGATTAGGAGCAGTTTTAAATGGAATGTTTTGGGTCAACTTTTGGATAAAATGAGAGATATTAAATGGCTTTTCAGACCAGTATCAAGTAAACCATAGGAACCACAAGTATGGAGGCCGAGGTGAAATTATTTCGGCCCTAGTTCGCACCTTTTTCTCTCAACTGTATCATTTTCTGGCCAGGTCAGCTTTGCTAAATTGTTTTTTTTTTCCTTTCTATTTCTTAAGGAAAACCGTGCAGTTTCTGCGGCCAACTAGGGCATAAGTGGTGCTCTGTGTGTAAAATCCCATACTGCAGTCGAGAATGTCAAAAGAATGATTGGCCAAAGCATAAGCTTGTTTGTCCACGAAAATCAGCAGCTGAGAGCAAAACATCTAAACCAGAGACTTGCCAGGAGTTCGAAACGTCCCTCCCTACCTCCCCTGCGAACACACTGCAACCAACTACACACATCCAAGAGCAGAAAGATTCCCCGCTTGCACTTGCTGGGGACCCTGTGCAACCATCCACACACACTCAGGAGCATACAGATTCCCCAAAAGTAACCCCTGGCGATTCTGTGCATATACCTGAAGCAGGTGTAACCAATTCTAACTTGGGGGATCTTGACGCAAAGGCCAGCTCGGATTCAGAGGATGAAATGGGTCCCATGAAAATAGATGGCTTTCATGTTACAAATCCTGAATTTTTTGCCAAGGCGTTAGGTTTTGACATCAGCCAGGTGCAGTTTGGCGAAAAGAAACAAAGTGAAGATTCTGATGATACTGACAAGTCATCTTCGTGTTCTTTAGATAACAGTAAGCCTCAAGACATTTCACCCAAGGTTCCTATACCACCAAGCGAGGGACCCAGCCAGGAGCCACTTCCTACACAACAAAGTTGCAACTCTGCCCCGGGGATAGATCAACTCAGGCCTGCAGAAGCTGCAACACGTTCCAGTGGACTTAGACGCTTCTTTATCAAGCAACTTTCCATGGAAAGTGTGTCGGAAAGTTTGTTTGAAGTGGCTGTTACAGAAGTCGAAAACCCTAGCTGTGTGTGGGCACAACTGTGTACCCCTGAAGCGTTAGAGAGGCAGGATCAACTGAAAAAGAAACTTCAAGCCTCCTATTGTAACTCCGTCTACGAAAACTATGTTCCAACTGGTGGTGAAGTTTGTGTGGCGCAGTTTAGTTTTGACAGTTGTTGGTACCGAGCAAAGGTTGACATTGTTAACAATACAGGTACTTTGAGGGTGACATACATAGATTTTGGAAATCACGAGGACATCACAGTAGACAAAGTGCGTCGTATAGCTGAAGATCTCGCAATGATTCCGAGACAAGCTCTAAAGCTCTCACTCAATGGAATAACAAGTACTGACGTATCTGGAAGTTGGTCATCAGAAGCCACTGCTCTTGTCAAGAGTAAAGTTCTGGGCATGAATTGCAAAGTACAGGTCTGTAGACATTACAATGAGATATTGTTTGTAAAGTTATTTGACCCTAAGGAAACGAACTCTGACACCGCAATCAACGATAGTTTAATGGAAGCTGGATTTGCCAAGAGAAGAGAAAGATTCCTTTCTTCACCAAGTAACCATAAGCCCTTAAATGTATCCTCACAGTATGAAAATAAGTCAGGTGCATCAAGTAACATGCAACGTCAACATAATGGCCCCAAACCCGTTTTCAATAACGGTCAGAGACGATCATTTCAGCAGTCAAACAATTTATATGAGTCACAAAATGCAACGCATCAACTCAGATCACCTCCTCGTCAATCAGACCACAATAGGATTCCTAAGGAGCGACAAGATTCTTCAATGAACTCCACCGGTCAAAGTACAAGGAAATCACCGTTTGAAGTTGTCGTCAATGCCGTTGTCAGTCCCTGGGAATTCTATGCACAAAAAACGGATTTTCAGCTCCTAGATCAGTTAAATGTATTGATGAGAGATTTAAACCAGCAAATGACTACAACTTCTTATGCGCCAGAGAGTACGGCATCTTTACGTCCCGGGCAGATGTGTGCTGCTAGATTCTCGATGGACAATCAGTGGTATCGTGCTGTAATTTTGGAGAAGAACCCTGGTAGTTTTAGAGTTCGGTATGCAGATTTTGGCAACAGTGAGGTGGTGGGAGAAGGTGTTATACGACCATTGCCTCAGCAGTTCCAAGGCTTTCCTCCTTTGTCTCTCCAATGTTCACTTGCGGGTGTCAAGAAACCTAAAGGACAAGATTGGAGTCCCGATGCAATACGGGAGTTCAAGACTCTTGTGGCTAATAAGCAATATATGTGCAGGATTGTTCATACTCATGGTGTTGTCAATATTGTTGAACTTCTTGATCCTCAGCAGAACTGGAATCAGACCGTGGCCAACTCACTAGTAACGTCAGGTACGGAAGCTTTACCTCTCAACTTAGTACGTTAATCGTTAATTGCAATCTGATGGAACACGGACTCTACTGTTCATCGGGTGATATTTTGAAAAGTTATCTCACAGGCTAACACAGCAACTAAATTTTAGCTTGCATCGTTTTTGAACACAAATCGCAGGAAAAAATTCCTAGACATAAGTTTAAGTGAATAAAACTTTCAATAAGTTCCCAACGAAATAAAAAGGCCTTATTACCGTTACCTGAAAACACTTGTTGCGCGTTAGGGCGTGGGTTTCTACAACGGGTTAAAGCGCAAGTATTGAATTACATTGGTTAGCGTTTTGTGTTAGATTCCTTGTCCAGTCATCAAAAGATGTTCATAGTGCTGTTTTCAAGTAATTTCTGTGAAACTCAGAAAACCCTGAACACCTGAAATATTTAAGGAGTGATGTGTTGATTGTCAAGTGACCAGTCACAATAAAGATCAGGTTACATTAGCAAACCTCAGAATTAGTAACTAATTACCGCTGATGTTTGCGGTTTAGTTCACTCACCCTCGATTGGCTTTTCCTTGCTACAATACCGTTCCATAGATATTTCTGGTGCTCACTGTCTTCTTAATGTCACAGTAAGGGAGATCTTGGCACAGTGATAAAATATTTCTTCCCAAATTTCACGCGTAAGATACTTATTTTTGATGACGTAACGGGAATTTAGGTTTATTTGTCTTTGTAGGTTGTATTTCTTTCGTGTCCTGTAATGTCACAATGGGTGAGTTCGCTATAATATTCACTAATTTTCACTGCGAAGTGAAAAGTTCACCTATTGACTATTGTTTGTATTTTTTTTACAGGACTAGCAGATGCATTCATTCGTAAAGATGGAACTAAACATCAGCTGGATGGCAAAAGAGGAACGGAAATCTCGGAGCCACAGCGGCAAGGAGCCCCAGGTGCCCCTGTGTTAAAGAGCCCACGTGATGAACAACCGAGGAAGTCTCCTTTAAATTCGGTAAGCTCTCCCAGTCAGAATGATGGTGCAGCTCCAAGGAGTCAAATAGAATCTGCTGTTTTTGAGCCCGCTCTCCAAGCAGCTGCATTGCCACCAGACGCAAGATTTGATGTTTTGATTACAGAGGTGGTGTCTCCAGAACTCATTTATTGTCAGAATGCAAGTGTAGAGTCTGTTACTAAGAATGCCAGGTTGATACAAGATATGAATGAACATTACAGTGCTGTAAGTTACGCTCCATTTTTTGCATACGAGAATGTTTTCTGTGCTGCACACTTTAGTCAGAGTGGAGATTGGTGTCGAGCCTTTATTAAGGGAACGTCTCCCGATGGATCAGCATATGTGCATTACGTCGATTACGGAAACACTGAATTTGTTTCACCCGATCGGTTGCGACCTCTCCTTGATCAGTTTAACTTCAATGCTGTTCCATTTGCTGCGCTCAGATGTTCTTTAGCAAACGTGACTCCTCCAGGTTCAGCAGGGTGGTCTGATGAAAGTATGGCATTTGTGAAAACTCACCTACCAGAAAACAGTCGCTGTAGTGCTCGCGTAGTTGGGCGACGAAGAGGAAAACTCTTTGTGGACATAACACTAAGTGGAACGGGCGACAGTGTCGGCAAAGAGTTGGTCAAACAAGGTTTGGCAAAGACTCTGGGTAGAGGAGACAACCGTAATCAACAAAGCACAGATAACTTATCCAGGCATCAAATCACCGTTAACCCCGTTACATCACCACCGAGAGATCGTCCACAAAGACACAATCTCGACCTGCTTG